>NC_092111.1:21286377-21550047 GCF_045679555.1 Salvelinus alpinus
GTGATTCTCTGTACGGCCAGCAGTGGTACTGTATACAGCCAGCAATGATACTCTGTATACGGCTAGCAGTGGTACTGTATACGGCCAGCAGTGGTTCTCTGTACAGCCAGAAGTGGTATTGTATATGGCCAGCAGTGGTACTGTATACAGCCAGCAGAGGTACTGTATACGGCCAGTAGTGGTTCTCTGTACGGCCAGCAGTGGTACTGTATATAGCCAGCAGTGGTACTGTATACGGCCAGCAGTGGTACTGTATACGGCCAGCAGTGATACTGTATACGGCCAGTAGTGGTTCTCTGTACGGCCAGCAGTGGTACTGTATACAGCCAGCAGTGGTATTGTATACGGCCAGCAGTGGTACTGTATACGGCCAGCAGTGGTACTGTATACGGCCAGCAGTGGTACTGTATACGGCCAGTAGTGGTTCTCTGTACAGCCAGCAGTGGTACTGTATACAGCCAGCAGTAGTCTCTGTACGGCCAGCAGTGGTTCCCTGTATGGCCAGCAGTGGTACTGTATACGGCCAGCTGTGGTTCTCTGTATGGCCAGCAGTGGCACTGTATACGGCCAGCAGTGGTACTGTATGCGGCCAGCAGTGGTATTGTCTACGGCCAGCAGTGGTATTGTATACGGCCAGCAGTGGTTCTCTGTACGGCCAGCAGTGGTACTGTATACGGCCAGCAGTGGTTCTCTGTACGGCCAGCAGTGGTACTGTATACAGCCAGCAATGATACTCTGTACGGCCAGCAGTGGTACTGTATACGGCCAGCAGTGGTTTTGTATACAGCCAGCAGTGGTACTGTATACAGCCAGCAGTGGTACTGTATACAGCCAGCAGTGGTATTGTCTACGGCCAGCAGTGGTTTTGTATACAGCCAGCAGTGGTACTGTATACAGCCAGCAGTGGTACTGTATACAGCCAGCAGTGGTATTGTCTACGGCCAGCAGTGGTATTGTATACGGCCAGCAGTGGTTCTCTGTACGGCCAGCAGTGGTACTGTATACAGCCAGCAGTAGTGTCTGTACGGCCAGCAGTGGTTCCCTGTATGGCCAGCAGTGGTACTGTATACGGCCAGCTGTGGTTCTCTGTATGGCCAGCAGTGGCACTGTATACGGCCAGCAGTGGTACTGTATACGGCCAGCAGTGGTATTGTCTACGGCCAGCAGTGGTATTGTATACGGCCAGCAGTGGTTCTCTGTACGGCCAGCAGTGGTACTGTATACGGCCAGCAGTGGTTCTCTGTACGGCCAGCAGTGGTACTGTATACAGCCAGCAATGATACTCTGTACGGCCAGCAGTGGTACTGTATACGGCCAGCAGTGGTTTTGTATACAGCCAGCAGTGGTACTGTATACAGCCAGCAGTGGTACTGTATACAGCCAGCAGTGGTATTGTCTACGGCCAGCAGTGGTTTTGTATACAGCCAGCAGTGGTACTGTATACAGCCAGCAGTGGTACTGTATACAGCCAGCAGTGGTATTGTCTACGGCCAGCAGTGGTATTGTATACGGCCAGCAGTGGTTCTCTGTACGGCCAGCAGTGGTACTGTATACAGCCAGCAGTAGTGTCTGTACGGCCAGCAGTGGTTCCCTGTATGGCCAGCAGTGGTACTGTATACGGCCAGCTGTGGTTCTCTGTATGGCCAGCAGTGGTACTGTATACGGCCAGCAGTGGTACTGTATACGACCAGTAGTGGTTCTCTGTACGGCCAGCAGTGGTACTGTATATAGCCAGCAGTGGTACTGTATACGGCCAGCAGTGGTACTGTATACGGCCAGCAATGATACTGTATACGGCCAGTAGTGGTTCTCTGTACGGCCAGCAGTGGTTCTCTGTATTGGCAGCAGTGGTACTGTATACGGCCAGCAGTGGTTCCCTGTATGGCCAGCAGTGGTACTGTATACGGCCAGCAGTGGTTCTCTGTATGGCCAGCAGTGGTACTGTATACGGCCAGCAGTGGTACTGTATACCGCCAGCAGTTGTATTGTATACGGCCAGCAGTGGTTCCCTGTATGGCCAGCAGTGGTACTGTATACAGCCAGCAGTGGAACTCTGTACGGCCAGCAGTGGAACTCTGTACGGCCAGCAATGGAACTCTGTACGGCCAGCAGTGGTACTCTGTACGGCCAGCAGTGGAACTCTGTACGGCCAGCAGTGGAACTCTGTACGGCCAGCAGTGGTACTCTGTACGGCCAGCAGTGGAACTCTGTACGGCCAGCAGTGGAACTCTGTACGGCCAGCAGTGGAACTCTGTACGGCCAGCAGTGGAACTCTGTACGGCCAGCAGTGGAATTCTGTACGGCCAGCAATGGAACTCTGTACGGCCAGCAGTGGAACTCTGTATGGCCAGCAATGGAACTCTGTATGGCCAGCAGTGGAACTCTGTACGGCCAGCAGTGGAACTCTGTACGGCCAGCTGTGGTTCTCTGTACGGCCAGCAGTGGCACTGTATACGGCCAGCAGTGGTACTGTATACGGCCAGCAGTGGTATTGTCTACGGCCAGCAGTGGTATTGTATACGGCCAGCAGTGGTTCTCTGTACGGCCAGCAGTGGTACTGTATACGGCCAGCAGTGGTTCTCTGTACGGCCAGCAGTGGTACTGTATACAGCCAGCAATGATACTCTGTACGGACAGCAGTGGTACTGTATACGGCCAGCAGTGGTTTTGTATACAGCCAGCAGTGGTACTGTATACAGCCAGCAGTGGTACTGTATACAGCCAGCAGTGGTATTGTCTACGGCCAGCAGTGGTATTTTATACGGCCAGCAGTGGTTCTCTGTACGGCCAGCAGTGGTACTGTATACAGCCAGCAGTAGTCTCTGTACGGCCAGCAGTGGTTCCCTGTATGGCCAGCAGTGGTACTGTATACGGCCAGCTGTGGTTCTCTGTATGGCCAGCAGTGGTACTGTATACGGCCAGCAGTGGTACTGTATACGACCAGTAGTGGTTCTCTGTACGGCCAGCAGTGGTACTGTATACAGCCAGCAGTAGTCTCTGTACGGCCAGCAGTGGTTCCCTGTATGGCCAGCAGTGGTACTGTATACGGCCAGCTGTGGTTCTCTGTATGGCCAGCAGTGGTACTGTATACGGCCAGCAGAGGTACTGTATACGACCAGTAGTGGTTCTCTGTACGGCCAGCAGTGGTACTGTATATAGCCAGCAGTGGTACTGTATACGGCCAGCAGTGGTACTGTATACGGCCAGCAATGATACTGTATACGGCCAGTAGTGGTTCTCTGTACGGCCAGCAGTGGTTCTCTGTATTGGCAGCAGTGGTACTGTATACGGCCAGCAGTGGTTCCCTGTATGGCCAGCAGTGGTACTGTATACGGCCAGCAGTGGTTCTCTGTATGGCCAGCAGTGGTACTGTATACGGCCAGCAGTGGTACTGTATACCGCCAGCAGTTGTATTGTATACGGCCAGCAGTGGTTCCCTGTATGGCCAGCAGTGGTACTGTATACAGCCAGCAGTGGAACTCTGTACGGCCAGCAGTGGAACTCTGTACGGCCAGCAATGGAACTCTGTACGGCCAGCAGTGGTACTCTGTACGGCCAGCAGTGGAACTCTGTACGGCCAGCAGTGGAACTCTGTACGGCCAGCAGTGGTACTCTGTACGGCCAGCAGTGGAACTCTGTACGGCCAGCAGTGGAACTCTGTACGGCCAGCAGTGGAACTCTGTACGGCCAGCAGTGGAACTCTGTACGGCCAGCAGTGGAACTCTGTACGGCCAGCAGTGGAACTCTGTACGGCCAGCAGTGGAACTCTGTACGGCCAGCAGTGGAACTCTGTACGGCCAGCTGTGGTTCTCTGTACGGCCAGCAGTGGCACTGTATACGGCCAGCAGTGGTACTGTATACGGCCAGCAGTGGTATTGTCTACGGCCAGCAGTGGTATTGTATACGGCCAGCAGTGGTTCTCTGTACGGCCAGCAGTGGTACTGTATACAGCCAGCAATTATACTCTGTACGGCCAGCAGTGGTACTGTATACGGCCAGCAGTGGTTTTGTATACAGCCAGCAGTGGTACTGTATACAGCCAGCAGTGGTACTGTATACAGCCAGCAGTGGTATTGTCTACGGCCAGCAGTGGTATTGTATACGGCCAGCAGTGGTTCTCTGTACGGCCAGCAGTGGTACTGTATACAGCCAGCAGTAGTCTCTGTACGGCCAGCAGTGGTTCCCTGTATGGCCAGCAGTGGTACTGTATACGGCCAGCTGTGGTTCTCTGTATGGCCAGCAGTGGTACTGTATACGGCCAGCAGTGGTACTGTATACGACCAGTAGTGGTTCTCTGTACGGCCAGCAGTGGTACTGTATATAGCCAGCAGTGGTACTGTATACGGCCAGCAGTGGTACTGTATACGGCCAGCAATGATACTGTATACGGCCAGTAGTGGTTCTCTGTACGGCCAGCAGTGGTTCTCTGTATTGGCAGCAGTGGTACTGTATACGGCCAGCAGTGGTTCCCTGTATGGCCAGCAGTGGTACTGTATACGGCCAGCAGTGGTTCTCTGTATGGCCAGCAGTGGTACTGTATACGGCCAGCAGTGGTACTGTATACCGCCAGCAGTTGTATTGTATACGGCCAGCAGTGGTTCCCTGTATGGCCAGCAGTGGTACTGTATACAGCCAGCAGTGGAACTCTGTACGGCCAGCAGTGGAACTCTGTACGGCCAGCAATGGAACTCTGTACGGCCAGCAGTGGTACTCTGTACGGCCAGCAATGGAACTCTGTACGGCCAGCAGTGGAACTCTGTACGGCCAGCAGTGGTACTCTGTACGGCCAGCAATGGAACTCTGTACGGCCAGCAGTGGAACTCTGTACGGCCAGCAGTGGAACTCTGTACGGCCAGCAGTGGAACTCTGTACGGCCAGCAGTGGAACTCTGTACGGCCAGCAGTGGAACTCTGTACGGCCAGCAGTGGAACTCTGTACGGCCAGCAGTGGAACTCTGTACGGCCAGTAGTGGAACTCTGTACGGCCAGCAGTGGAACTCTGTACGGCCAGCCGTGGAACTCTGTACGGCCAGCAGTGGAACTCTGTACGGCCAGCAATGGAACTCTGTACGGCCAGCAGTGGAACTCTGTATGGCCAGCAATGGAACTCTGTATGGCCAGCAGTGGAACTCTGTACGGCCAGCAGTGGAACTCTGTACGGCCAGCTGTGGTTCTTTGTACGGCCAGCAGTGGCACTGTATACGGCCAGCAGTGGTACTGTATACGGCCAGCAGTGGTATTGTCTACGGCCAGCAGTGGTATTGTATACGGCCAGCAGTGGTTCTCTGTACGGCCAGCAGTGGTACTGTATACGGCCAGCAGTGGTTCTCTGTACGGCCAGCAGTGGTACTGTATACAGCCAGCAATGATACTCTGTACGGCCAGCAGTGGTACTGTATACGGCCAGCAGTGGTTTTGTATACAGCCAGCAGTGGTACTGTATACAGCCAGCAGTGGTTCTGTATACAGCCAGCAGTGGTATTGTCTACGGCCAGCAGTGGTATTGTATACGGCCAGCAGTGGTTCTCTGTACGGCCAGCAGTGGTACTGTATACAGCCAGCAGTAGTCTCTGTACGGCCAGCAGTGGTACTATATAATCTCTGTTAACCCAGAACTAAAGTCTTGCGTAATTGATCAGATGCTCAATTAAGTTCTGGGTCCAAACATGTTAAGAGAAGAGATGACTGCTCATTCAGCCCAGGGTTCCGGTCTAGAAGCAGCATTCCACTGTGCTCAGAGGGCACTTTCGATGCTGCAATTTAGCTGCAGCCGAGCCCAGAAATACAATTCTCGTAGACAGACCCAGAGAGAAGTTCCTAAAATTCCTAAAAAGATCCTTTCGTTATCACCTTTGTACCAAATATATCCACGGAATATATCCAAGATATATTTCCCATCGTTTAACATTTTATATGAATCCAATGTCGGACATGCTTCTGCATGACGTGATGACGTTGTCGCTGCTCAGGCTTGCTCCAGAGAACATGAGTAGACGACGTTGAAGACAACGGGCGTCCATCTTGGAAGCAGTGATTTATACCTCAGCCAGCCAGATTACTCTCTTGTTTTCATCATCAGTGTGCACCCTTTTGGTTATTAAAGCCCAGACAGATTCCTCTCTTGCTTTCATCATCAGTGTGCGCCTGTTTGTTAATTAACGCCCAGGTAGAAGATGAACCTAAGCACCACATTCGTCCTGGAATTCTCAGGGGACTTCGTAAAAAGCCCAAATATCCTTGTGCTCATGCATTAATTATCCTCTGTGTGTTTGGATTAGTGTTGCACGGTATACTGGTACCAAGGTAATATCACAGTACCAAAATGTCATGATACTTATGATACCAACATTTCAGAATACCGTAGGGCCGTTTCATATGATACTTCAAAATGTTTCTGCCCTACGAATCTAAAGAACCCACTGGCGCCTTATATAAAATGTTAATAAAGTTCGTTTTGTTTATAAATTCAGTTGAATTTTTTAAGCAACAGCCACTAGTTGCTTGTAAGCGCCACTCCAGTAATGTCCACTTCACTTCCATGTGCATATCATATCTATTATCCCTAACCTGGCATCACTCACTCGGTTCTCTCCATGAGCTCTTTCTGCGCATTGACTCCTCAATCAGTTTTTTAAAATATAATTTAGCCGTGATGGCAAGCGGGGATGCAGTCCCTGATGCGTCTTCTGTTGTTACATTGAATACATTGGAGCAGCTCACAGAGCTGATATAATAACCAAGAGCACAGGCCAGTCAGAGTAGGCTTTGCAAGTTCGTTGTCACGCAGCATTCATATGCCAGGGAGAACAAATGGAGCACAGCTTTGAAACATGCTTACAGCTTTACAGCGAAGAAAATGGCTTGTCTCATTACACACACATTTATATAATTTCAAAAACCATGTCGCGGGCTGGTTTGATAACAAACAACGTTGTTCAGTCATGTTACCTAGCTAGCTAACAACCTGGTAACTTGGCAGTAGGTCTAGGCTAATTTCATTGGCCCAGGAAGAAAGGAAAAGGGTCTGCTACTCATGAGATGTGCATCAAAGGGTAGGATTCATATAGGCATAATGTAGGCCGAAACTATATCCAACATGAATTTATTTCTGGTGCTCCTTAAATTTAGTTTGGTGCCTAACGTTTTTAAAGTTGGGAGCCGTGTGTTTGTGAGAGAGAGAGAGTATGGTGTGTGTGTTTATGAGAGTGAGGGAGAGAGAATCTGTGAGGAATGGTGGTAGAGTGTGTGTGTGTGCACGCGCTTACTGAAGAGTAAAGAATGTTTCATGCAGTGTTTTCCCCTTACTGCCACAATGAGATACAGATCATTCTGCATGTACAGCATATTCCTCCCTCCCATTCCATCCAGATCACAGGTAGGCCTTTGCAAATAGGAGCAAATCAGCCATTCTATGCAGTATCTATTATGCAGTGTAAAGTTAAATTCAATATGTGTTGTATTGAGTATATATTGAGTATATATTGAGTGTGAATATCAGTGACAGGTTGTTTTGTGTAGCACATGCGCATAACATTTAGAAAACAGGAACACGCGTCGGTGGGACAAGGCAAACAGGACGCTAGATATTTTGTCACCGTGGTATCGCAATACAATGTTTTTGTTTATTTAACCTTTATTTAACTAGGCGAGTCAGTTAAGAATAAATTATTATATACAATGACAGCCTACCAAAATGCAAAGGACCTGCGGGGCTGGGATTAAAAACAAAAATATAGGACAAACACACATCACGGCAAGAGAGACACCACAATACTAAATAAAGAGAGACCTAAGACGACAACATAGAATGGCAGCTGTAACGAGTGCGCTGAGAGTCGGGAAGCAAGTACAGGGAGTGAGTGTTTTAATAAATAAACAAAACAATAAACACGAAACACAAACAACGCACCGACATGAAACAGAGTCAATAACACCTGAGGAAAGAGCCAAGGGGAGTGACAGATATAGGGAAGATAATCAAGGAGGTGATGGAGTCCAGGTGAGTGTCATGAGGCACAGGTGCGTGAGCCAATGGTGACAGGTGTGTGGGATAATCAGCAGCCTGATGACCTAGAGGCCGGAGAGGGAGTGTACGTGACAACAATACATCACGCGAAGCAGCCACAACTGTCACTAAGAGTGTCCATGATTAAGTCTTTGAATGAAGAGATGGAGATAAAACTGTTTGTTGCAGCTCGTTCCAGTCGCTAGTTGCAGCGAACCTAAAAGAGGAACGACCCAGGGATGTGTGTGTTTTGGGGACCTTTAACAGAATGTGATACTTGGTATGGTATCGTAAGTCAAATTTGGGTATTGTGACAACACTAGTTTGTATACATTAAACCCATGCAGAACCCAACAGATGGCCTGTTACAAAGCTGTAAAAGGTTGGTAGTCCTGCTTCTACCCAGACTGGCTTTATACCATTACCCCCCTGCCTCCCCAAGGCCCAGCCTTAACACAGCCTAGCCAAGTCATCCTTGAGTCATTCAGTTTGGTTCAATCACTGGGCAACCGTCTGCCGCTCCGACCCTAACCGCCGACCCCGGCTTTTGATCACTACCGTTTCAGTCTCTGGGAGAAGAGGAGAGAAATAGAGCGAAGCCAGACAGAGCTGGCTGCCACTAGTCTTTGTTCCTCAAAGTCCTCTCCTATTGTTCCCCAGAAGAACGTCCCTTTTGTTTACTGTTGTTTACTGTTGTTAATTACAAATGACATCCATTTTTACATTTACATTTGGGTCATTTAGCAGACGCTCTTAACCAGAGTGACTTAAACTCAGGTTGACCATTCCAGCCAGCAAGAAATGTTTAGGGGTTTTCTTTGTCTTTTCCTTATAGAAATTTAACCCACAATCTTGCCGTTACTATCGCTACGCTCTTACCAACTGAGTTGGTTGAGAATAGAAAAGACTATGTCCTTTTCTGGGAATGTATTTTTGTTGGTTTTGGTTGTTCTGCTATTGCTCTGACAAGGCCAAATTGAAGCCAACTCATCCTCCGTGACGCACCATGTCATCATCCAGAACGTCCTCCAGACCTTCGGAAGACATTGCAGAATTATCCCTGACATTTGTGTGAAAGGAAGATTCATAAAACAAACCTTCACAAAACAGGAAAAAGTGCCCTTATTTAAACTGGCTTGTATTCATTTAAGTTCAGCAGAACTGTAGATCATATTCAGAAAGCCCTTCAGTTGATAACATGTTGTTTTCCCCCACCTAGCAGACCCAGGTCTTATAGCTACTAACTGTCATCAGGATTATTGTTACGACCCCCTGCCCTCTGTTTCCACACGTACACACACACACGCACACCACACAGCTTAAACTCATGTTAATTGTTATTCTATAGAGCTGTGAGTGTCTATGGAGGTCAAAGTTGACGTATTGTCGTCCTGCCTCTCCGATTGTCTCTCTACTCGTTAGTGAAATTACCATCAACAGTGTTATGTGTGTGTGTATTTCTTGATTTAATGACCTTAATGACCTGATTAAGTTGAGTGTTTATATATTTTAGGGCTCGTTACTTACACGTGATGTCACATATAGGGCAACAAATCAACGTTTATTGGTTGAGTACACAGATTTGCAGATGTTATCACAGGTGCAGCGAAATGCTTGTGTTTCTAGCTCCAACAGTGCAGTAATACCTAGCAATAAATAAATAAAAACAATACACACATTATATAGGGTGAGCCGTGATTAGAATACAGTATGTACATATAAAGTGGGTGAAACAGTATGTAAACATTATTAAGGTGACCAGTGTTCAATGACTCTTATGTACATACGGCACCAGTCTCTAAGGTGCAGTGTAGAGTACCGGGTGGTAGCCGGCTAGTAACAGTCTCTAAGGTGCAGGGTAGAGTACCGGGTGGTAGCCGGCTAGTAACAGTCTCTAAGGTGCAGGGTAGAGTATCGGGTGGTAGCCGGCTAGTAACAGTGACTAAGGTTCAGGGCAGGGTACCGGGCGGAGGCCGGCTAGTGGTGGCTGTGGTGAGACACGCACAGCGGTTAGTGACACCCCGAACCCAACCAGACGGTTTAATTCCCTTTAATAAACCCTGTTTTACCCTGCATGCTGTATGCTATCATTATGGTGGGACCTAGTATTGAATTGATTGGACATTAATGTCATTGGACTGGGGAGGAGGGGGGGAATGGAGGTGAGAGGACGCCTACTGTTGTCCTATGAAGGAATCCTTCAGTTATATAAGAAATTCTTGGAATTGATGTTTGGATTGTTGTCTGTATTTCCCAGTACTCAACGAGCTGAAGATCGAAGACAGACAATCAGACAGATAGCAGACAGATGTGGAGACAGACACATAGTGTGCATCTGAAATGGCACCCTATTCCCTTTTAACCAGAGCCCACCAAGGGAATACGGTGCCATTTGGGACAGAGCCATAGAACATAGAAGCAGACATCCTGTCTGTCAGTAAAAATAGAGGTATAGTAGATGTAGTTTATAATCTTGGTCGGGCTGTAAAGGACAATTACTCTTCCACATAGACTTAACACAATGCGAATTCAAGGATGCTGGCAGGAAGGATACAAACTGAACAAACAAACGATTCTGGAGGCTTCACGGTCTCTTTGCACAAAATTGACCCTCTGGGTTGTGATCATCAGGCATCAAACAGAAAAAACAGACTGGAACAGGGAGAGACTTTCTGAACTTACTGGTCCAATATGAAACACTGTTTTCTGTTGCATGCCCGAATGAACATGGCCCTGTATTGAGTCAACACCTGTCTCCTCTAGCTGGTATGTTTGAGGATTCTCAGAACCTCAGAATCTCCCTCTGTGTCAGACATCAAACACCAACATCTCCTCCAATCCCAGAGCTCCGTCACAAACTAGGGTTTTTCCAGGACACCACACAGGGGGTCCCGGTGTTCACTCTGGTTTCATTCTGTACTTCCTGTAACAAAACCTCTATTTCCACCTTTGTCATTAGAGTTTCTATGAGACAAGGGAAGTATAGCAAGGTGAGAATCTCTTATATCAGAATGGACAGTTAAAGCATCCTGGTTTACTGCATTCTATATGCTCCAAGGTTTATATTCAATAGATACAGACAATGACTCACTTCTCTTTCATAACAGTCAATACAGTAGAACAAACTGCAAACGTTTTTTTTGTTACGTTTTTAAAAACGCATACACAGCTCGAGCAATACATTCTTCAGCATTTCTCTGACTAGGTTCCTCCATTGAGTCAAAAAAAACTTCTGATTCATAATTTTCACCTCGAATAGAAGTAGAGGGACTTTTGTCAGAGGTTGCTTGTTGTGAGCACTGAGGGAACTTTATGCACTTGGCCAGATGATTCTGCATCTTTGTTGCATTCTTCACATATGATTTGGCACAGTATTTGCAAATGTACACAGCTTTTCCTTCTACATTAGCTGCAGTGAAATTTCTCCACACATCAGATAGTGCCGTGGCATTTTCCTGTAAAGATTAGAAGGAAAAAATTGTCAAAAAAACTCAAATACAATTCCATGTACAGAATTGTTAGATTAAACAACTCCTTTGTAAGATAAATGTTTTTAAAAGAAACATGTATGGAAACAGGTGAATTAACACTCCTCAGTTAGCAGGCTCAAGCAAGCTAAAACCCACAAGGTAGCAAAAAGTAACTATCAGAAATTGTTAACAAGTTAAAAATATTTTAAACACACTTAGCTGTAGGCTTGCAGCCTACTATTTACTAGTTAACAAAAAAATAATGTATGTCATATAAAATACAGTTGAAGTCGGAAGTTTAAATACATTTTCACAATTCCTGACATTTAATCCAAATAAAAATTCTGTCTTAGGTCAGTTAGGATCGCCACGTTATTTGAAGAATGTGAAATGTCAGAATAATAGTAGAGAGAATTATTTATTTCAGCTTTTATTTCTTTCATCACATTCCCAGTGGGTCAGAAGTTTACATACACTCAATTAGTATTTGATAGCATTGCCTTTAAATTGTTTAACTTGGGTCAAACGTTTCGGGTGGCCTTCCACAAGCTTCCCACAATAAGTTGGGTGAATTTTGGCCCATTCCTCCTGACAGAGCTGGTGTAACTGAGACAGGTTTGTAGGCCTCCTTGCTCGCACAAGCTTTTTCAGTTCTGCCCACAAATTTTCTTTAGGATTGAGGTCAGGGCTTTGTGATGGCCACTCCAATACCTTGACTTTGTTGTCCTTAAGCCATTTTGCCACAACTTTGGAAGTATGCTTGGGGTCATTGTCCATTTGGAAGACCTATTTGCGACCAAGCTTTAACTTCCTGACTGATTGAGATGTTGCTTCAATATATCCACATAATTTCCCTCCCTCATGATGCCATCTATTTTGTGAAGTGCACCCGTCCCTCCTGCAGCAAAGCAACCCCACAACATGATGCTGCCACCCCCGTGCTTCACGGTTGGGATGGTGTTCTTCGGCTTGCAAGCGTCCCCCTTTTTCCTCCAAACATAACGATGATCATTATGGCCAAACAGTTCAATTTTTGTTTCATCAGACCAGAGGACATTTCTCCGAAAAGTACGATCTTTGTCCCCATGTGCAGTTGCAAACCGTAGTCTGGCTTTTTTATGGCGGTTTTGGAGCAGTGGCTTCTTCCATGCTGAGCAGCCTTTCAGGTTATGTTGATATGGGACTCGTTTTACTGTGGATATAGATACTTTTGTACCTGTTTCCTCCAGCATCTTCACAAGGTCAGTTGCTGTTGTTCTGGGATTGATTTGCACTTTTCACACTAAAGTACGTTCATCTCCAGGAGACAGAAGGTGTCGTCTCCTTCCTGAGCGGTATGACGGCTGCGTGGTCCCATGGTGTTTATACTTGCGTACTATTTTTTGTACAGATGAACGTGGTACCTTCAGGTGTTTGGAAATTGCTCCCAAGGACGAACCAGACTTGTGGAGGTCTACGATTTGGCGGATTCTTTTTGATTTTCCCATGATGTCAAGCGAAGAGGCACTGAGTTTGAAGGTAGGCCTTGAAATACATCCACAGGTACATTTCTGGAATTTTCCAAGCTCTTTAAAGGCACAGTCAACTTAGTGTATGTAAACTTCTGACCCACTGGAATTGTGATACAGTGAATTATAAGTGAAATAATCTGTCTGTAAACAATTGTTGGAAAAATGACTTGGGTCATGCACAAAGTAGATGTCCTAACTGACTTGCCAAAACTATAGTTTGTTTACAAGAAATTTGTGGAGTGGTTGAAAAACGAGTTTTAATGACTCCAACCTAAGTGTATGTAAACTTCCAACTTCAACTGTATATTCACCCCACCCAGTATTGTAATCAACACTTACCAGAAAGCATGTAGTCCTTGGCTCAGACAGTGTAGTAGTGTGAGCTCAAAGCATCTCATTAGTATGCAAGATCTTGAGAATCAGCTGTACATGTGATGGAGGAATGCACTGTGCATGCAGAGGGTTGCAATTCCATTGAATTGGGGATAGTTTAACCAAAATATGCCACAAGACCTAGAATTGCCTTATGTGTATCCCATAAAAAAAAGGTTCACTGTAATAAGCTAACTATTTTGATGAATTTAAGCAAAATTCCAATGATTCTCCCATGGAACATTTCCGGGAAAATTCTGGAAATTTACCGGAAGGTTTCTGACCCTATGCAAACCTATTTGAGACGATACACCGAGGAATACATTTGAGTTATTTTACTAAACTTTAGTTTACTAAACCCTCAGCTGAGCTGAACACAACATACATTCTCTCTCTCTCTGGCCCTGTTATATCTCTCTCTCTTGCCTCCTCTGTCTCTCTCTCTCTCTCTCTCCCCCCTTCTCTTTTCCTGTTTCTCTCTCGGTCCTTCAGCTGAGCTGCTCTTTCTGTTTTTCTCTGTCTCTCTCTCTCTTTGTGTCTCTGTCTCTCTCTCTCTCTTTGTGTCTCTGTCTCTCTCTCTCTTTGTGTCTCTGTCTCTCTCTCTCTCTTTGTGTCTCTGTCTCTCTCTCTCTCTTTGTGTCTCTGTCTCTCTCTCTCTCTTTGTGTCTCTGTCTCTCTCTCTCTCTTTGTGTCTCTGTCTCTCTCTCTCTCTTTGTGTCTCTGTCTCTCTCTCTCTCTTTGTGTCTCTGTCTCTCTCTCTCTCTTTGTGTCTCTGTCTCTCTCTCTCTCTTTGTGTCTCTGTCTCTCTCTCTCTCTTTGTGTCTCTGTCTCTCTCTCTCTCTTTGTGTCTCTGTCTCTCTCTCTCTTTGTGTCTCTGTCTCTCTCTCTCTCTTTGTGTCTCTGTCTCTCTCTCTCTCTTTGTGTCTCTGTCTCTCTCTCTCTTTGTGTCTCTGTCTCTCTCTCTCTCTTTGTGTCTCTGTCTCTCTCTCTCTCTTTGTGTCTCTGTCTCTCTCTCTCTTTGTGTCTCTGTCTCTCTCTCTCTTTGTGTCTCTGTCTCTCTCTCTCTCTTTGTGTCTCTGTCTCTCTCTCTCTCTTTGTGTATCTGTCTCTCTCTCTCTCTTTGTGTCTCTGTCTCTCTCCCTCTCTTTGTGTCTCTGTCTCTCTCTCTCTCTTTGTGTCTCTGTCTCTCTCTCTCTTTGTGTCTCTGTCTCTCTCTCTCTTTGTGTCTCTGTCTCTCTCTCTCTCTTTGTGTCTCTGTCTCTCTCTCTCTCTTTGTGTCTCTGTCTCTCTCTCTCTCTTTGTGTCTCTGTCTCTCTCTCTCTCTTTGTGTCTCTGTCTCTCTCTCTCTCTTTGTGTCTCTGTCTCTCTCTCTCTCTTTGTGTCTCTGTCTCTCTCTCTCTTTGTGTCTCTGTCTCTCTCTCTCTCTCTTTGTGTCTCTGTCTCTCTCTCTCTCTTTGTGTCTCTGTCTCTCTCTCTCTCTTTGTGTCTCTGTCTCTCTCTCTCTTTGTGTCTCTGTCTCTCTCTCTCTCTTTGTGTCTCTGTCTCTCTCTCTCTCTTTGTGTCTCTGTCTCTCTCTCTCTCTTTGTGTCTCTGTCTCTCTCTCTCTCTTTGTGTCTCTGTCTCTCTCTCTCTCTTTGTGTCTCTGTCTCTCTCTCTCTCTTTGTGTCTCTGTCTCTCTCTCTCTCTTTGTGTCTCTGTCTCTCTCTCTCTTTGTGTCTCTGTCTCTCTCTCTCTCTTTGTGTCTCTGTCTCTCTCTCTCTCTTTCTGTCTCTGTCTCTCTCTCTCTCTTTGTGTCTCTGTCTCTCTCTCTCTCTTTGTGTCTCTGTCTCTCTCTCTCTCTTTGTGTCTCTGTCTCTCTCTCTCTCTTTGTGTCTCTGTCTCTCTCTCTCTCTTTGTGTCTCTGTCTCTCTCTCTCTTTGTGTCTCTGTCTCTCTCTCTCTCTTTGTGTCTCTGTCTCTCTCTCTCTCTTTGTGTCTCTGTCTCTCTCTCTCTCTCTTTGTGTCTCTGTCTCTCTCTCTCTTTGTGTCTCTGTCTCTCTCTCTCTCTTTGTGTCTCTGTCTCTCTCTCTCTCTCTCTCTCACTGTGTATCTCAATTCAATTTAAGGGCTTTATTGTCATGGGAAACCTATGTTAACATTGCAAGTGAAGTAGATAATAAACAAAAGTGAAATAAACATTAACAATGTACAGTAAACATTACACTCACAGAAGTTCCTAAAGAATAAAGACATTACAAATGTCATATTATGTCTATATACAGTGTTGTAAAGATGTGCAAATAGTTGAAGTAGAAAAGGGAAAATAAATAAAATATGGGTTGTATTTACAGTGGTGTTTGTTCTTCACTGGTTGCCCTTTTCTTATGGCAACAGGTCATAAATCTTGCTGCTGTGATGGCACACTGTGGTATTTCACCCAGTAGATATAGGCATTTATCAAAATTGGTTTTGTTTTCGAATTCTTTGTGGATCTGTATAATCTGAGGGAAATATGTGTCTCTAATATGGTCATACATTTGGCAGGCGGTTAGGAAGTGCAGCTCAGTTTCCATCTCATTTTGTGGGCAGTGAGCACATAGCCTGTCTTCTCTTGAGAGCCAGGTCTGCCTATGGTGGCCTTTCTCAATATCAATGATCACTGAGTCAAAGCTTTCCTTAAGTTTGGGTCAGTCACAGTGGTCAGGTTTTCTAACACTGTGTACTCTCTGTTTAGGGCCAAATAGCATTCTAGTTTGCTCAGTTTTTTGTTAATTCTTTCCAATGTGTCAAGTAATTATCTTTTTGTTTTCTCATGACTTGGTTGGGTCTAATTGTGTTGCTGTCCACGGGCTCTGTGGGGTCTATTTGTGTTTGTGAACAGAGTCCCAGGATCAACTTGATTAGGGGACTCTTCTCTGTAGGTGATGGCTTTGTTATGGAAGGTTTGGGATTCGCTTCCTTTTAGGTGGTTGTAGAATTTAATGGCTCTTTTCTGGATTTTGTTAATTAGCGGGTATCGGCCTAATTCTGCTCTCTGTCTCTCTCTCCATGTACGTGCCTCAGTGGTTAGAGAGGTGGCCTCGATGTTGATGTTTCTCTCCTGCTCTCTCATTGAATGAGAGAAGATGAGGAAGGAAAGGAACATCTCAACCTCCTTTGTCAGAACGCACACACACAAATGCACAACGAATCCCAACAGCCTCCACACATAAACACGCCATCACATGGAACTGCCCTCGGGGTTGCCACAGCAATCACCAGTGGGCGCTACTCCGAGACGATGCCAGGGCCGTCAGAAGATCAGTCTCTTTCATCGTGTTGAGATAACGCCTGGCCAAATTAAACACTGTTGTTCTGAAGCTCTAGCTGCCTTTTTTTATACACTTTGATGATGCACTATGCAAAAATCCCTCCTCCATTTCCTGGTTGCTAAAATGTCAGTTTATGTGACAAAAAAAGCAAGTATAGTGTAGAGAATCATTGTACCATCTAAACTGCTGTGAAATATATTTTAAATAACCTAAAAGATTGTATTTACGGCTTTGAAGCTGGTGTACCAAACCAAAATTTAAAAACTAAACTTAAGAATGGGAAGCATAGAAATAGTGCACATAGAACAGATCTACCGCTTCTTAGACTTGCTTTCAATTAGAATGACAGATCTATAACGTTTCTATGTACATTTGGTCAGGTCGCCCAAAAAGTTACATATTGTAGCTTTAATGTTGTACAGTGATGACACTAAGCTGACAGAGAAAGACTGAGTGACAGAGAGTTTAACCATTTGTGTTCTGTGGCTGGTGGTGCTGAAGATAGATAATGTGTGCTTAAATACACAGTTGTCATGGCAGAAGATAGTTACTGCATGGACTCAGTCTCCTTGTCGTAAGTGGTGTTGTATATTTTAGTACATTGTGCAATTCCAGACAACTCACATCTTAAATCACACACGTTGTGAATATGAGTAGCTCACTAATAACTGCCTTTAACTGCCTTCATTTTGCTGGACCCCAGGAAGAGTAGCTGCTGCTTTTTCAGGAACTAATGGGGATCCATAATAAATACAAATACAAATGCAGCCTAACGCCAACACTGTGCTGAATGGTTGATATGTCCAAAATGTGTAGGATGCTTTTTAGGCTTCAATTAACTTTTTATTGTTGACATTTGTTAGTTAACCTTTTCCCATTCCTTTCTTTTCCTCTCTCTCAGCTGTCCGGAACGACCGCAATAAGAAGAAGAAGGAGAGTCCCAAGCCAGAGCTGACAGAGAACTACGAGCTGAGTGCAGAACAAGAGGCCATCATAGAGAAGATACGCAAGGCTCATCAGGAGACCTTCCCATCGCTCTGCCAGCTGGGGAAATACACCACGGTTAGTAATGTAGCACACAGACACACACAGAGACACACCCACACAGATAATAGAATAGAGGTATACTACAGGATATTGTCATTTTCAGATCACAGAAATGCGTAACCCAACCCCTCGAGAAATTCTCACACAGACCCTGAGGGGTTGGAATCCAGGGTCAGCCACTGTGCAGTTTAGAGGTTTGCTCAAGGGCACAACGACAGGAGATTAGCATGCACACAGACACACTTATATTTAGTTGTAGTTAATTCTCCAGGCACAGTTTGCATCAATCTCAGTGTAGTGAGGTCTGGCTAACTCAGACATCGATAGATTATTGTCTACATGTCCCACTGACGCACACCACAAGCATGTATCTCTAACCCTCTGTTGACACACTGTCTGTTTCATTTTGTGTGATAATGTACTTCTGACTGGCGGAGCCCACAAAGGAAATCGATCCTATGTACTGTACTCCAAATCCCCCTCTAATGCAGTAGCCAGAACTCAATTATAAGGTAAATCCTCCCCAACACAACTCAATAACCTCTCCTGTCCATGCAATTCCAGGACAGTTGGATAGATTTAGAATGGAAATCCATGACAATCAAAGGAGGTTAGGAGCAGTCTTTAGGGCAGGTGCTTCATGTCAACTGATGATCAATATCTGGAGAGTGTCATGAGAAGATAGACATTCTACACTAGTCTTTAGAGAGCCTTGATAGGTTCCACAACTGAACAGTGGTCCTGTGCTCTGCTGCTGAGCCTCTGCTGCTTCCAGACTATTTATTTTATTTTACTTAACCTCTTTTTAATTAACCAGGTAGGCCAGTAGAGAACAAGTTCTCATTTACAATTGCGACTTGGCCAAGATAAAGCAAAGCAGTGCGACAAAAACAACAACACAGAGTTACACATGGGATAAACAAATGTACAGTCAATAACACAATAGAAACATCTGTATACAGTGTGTGCAAATGAAGTAAGGAGGTAAGGCAATAAAATAGGCCATAGTGGCGAAGTAATTACAAATGAGCAATTAACACTGGAGTGATAGATGTGCAGATGAGGATGTGCAAGTAGAAATACTGGTGTGCAAAAGAGCAGAAAAACAAAAACAAATATGGGGATGAGGTAGGTAGTAGAGGTCGACCGATTAATCGGAATGGCCGATTAATTAGGGCCGATTTCAAGTTTTCATAACAATCGGAAATCGGTATTTTTGGACACAGATTTTGCAGATTTTTTAATATTTTTTATTTATTTTTTACACCTTTATTTAATCTTTATTTAACTAGGCAAGTTAGTTAAGAACACATTCTTATTTTCAATGACGGCCTAGGAACGGTGGGTTAACTGCCTCGTTCGGGGGCAGAACGATAGATTTTTACCTTGTCAGCTCGGGAGATTCAATCTTGCAACCTTACAGTTAACTAGTCCAACGCTCTAACCACCTGATTACATTGAACTCCACGAGGAGCCTGCCTGTTACGCGAATGCAGTAAGCAAAGGCAAGTTGCTAGCTAGCATTAAACTTATCTTATAAAAACAATCAATCAATCATAATCACTAGTTAACTACACATGGTTGATGATATTACTAGTTTATCTAGCGTGTCCTGCATTGCATATAATCGATGCGGTGCGTATCGTTGCTCCAATGTGTACCTAACCATAAACATCAATGCCTTTCTTAAAATCAATACACAGAAGTATATATTTTTAAACCTGCATATTTAGCTAAAATAAATCCAGGTTAGCAGGCAATATTAACCAGGTGAAATTGTGTCACTTCTCTTGCGTTCATTGCACGCAGAGTCAGTGTATATGCAACAGTTTGGGCCGCCTAATTTGCCAGAATTTTACGTAATTATAACATAACATTGAAGGTTGTGCAATGTAACAGGAATATTTAGACTTATGGATGCCACCCGTTAGATAAAATACGGAACGGTTCCGTATTTCACTGAAAGAATAAACGTCTTGTTTTCGAGATGATAGTTTCCGGATTCGACCATATTAATGACCTAAGGCTCGTATTTCTGTGTGTTATTATGTTATAACTAAGTCTATGATTTGATAGAGCAGTCTGACAGAGCGGGGGTAGGCACCAGCAGGCTCGTAAGCATTCATTCAAACAGCACTTTCGTGAGTTTTGCCAGCAGCTCTTCGTTGTGCTTCAAGCATTGAGCTGTTTATGTCTTCAAGCCTATCAACTCCCGAGATTAGGCTGGTGTAACCGATGTGAAATGGCTAGCTAGTTAGCGGGGTGCGCGCTAATAGCGTTTCAAACGTCACTCGCTCTGAGACTTGGAGTGG
Source organism: Salvelinus alpinus (assembly GCF_045679555.1). Taxonomy (NCBI): domain Eukaryota; kingdom Metazoa; phylum Chordata; class Actinopteri; order Salmoniformes; family Salmonidae; genus Salvelinus; species Salvelinus alpinus. The sequence continues at coordinate 21,306,383 of NC_092111.1, forward strand.
TTGTTCCCCTTGCTCTGCATGGGTAACGCTGCTTCAAGGGTGGCTGTTGTCGACGTGTTCCTGTTCGAGCCCAGGTAGGAGCGAGGAGAGGGACGGAAGCTATACTGTTACACTGGCAATACTAAAGTGCCTATAAGAACATCCAATAGTCAAAGGTTAATGAAATACAAATGATATAGAGAGAAATAGTCCTATAATTCCTATAATAACTACAACCTAAAACTTCTTACCTGGGAATATTGAAGACTCATGTTAAAAGGAACCACCAGCTTTCATATGTTCTCATGTTCTGAGCAAGGAACTTAAACGTTAGCTTTCTTACATGGCACATATTGCACTTTTACTTTCTTCTCCAACACTTTGTTTTTGCATTATTTAAACCAAATTGAACATGTTTCATTATTTATTTGAGGCTAAATTGATTTTATTGATGTATTATATTAAGTTTAAATAAGTGTTCATTCAGTATTGTTGTAATTGTCATTATTACAAATACATTTTTAAAATTCGGCAGATTAATCGGTGTCGGCTTTTTTTGGTCCTCCAATAATCGGTATCGGTATCAGCGTTGAAAAATCATAATCGGTCGACCACTAGTAGATAGTTGGTTGGATGGGCTATTTACAGATGGGCTGTGTACAGCTGCAGCAATCGGTAAGCTGCTCTGACAGCTGTTGCTTTAAGTTAGTGAGGGAGATATAAGTCTCCAACCTCAGTGATTTTTGCAATTCATTCCAGCCATTGGCAGCAGAGAACTGGAAGAAAAGGCGGCCAAAGGGGGTGTTGGCTTTGGGGATGACCAGTGAAATATACCTGCTGGAGCGTGTGCTACGGGTGGGTGTTGCTATGGTGACCAGTGAGCTGAGATAAGGCGGAGCTTTACCTAGCAAAGACTTATAGATGACCTGGAGCCAGTGGGTTTGGCGACGAATATGAAGTGAGGACCAGCCATCGAGAGCATACAGGTCGCAGTGGTGGGTAGTATATGGGGATTTGGTGACAAAACGGATGGGACTGTGATAGACTGCATCCAATTTGCTGAGTAGAGTGTTGGAGGCTATTTTGTAAATTACATCGCCGAAGTCAAGGATCGGTAGGATAGTCAGTTTTACGAGGGTGTGTTTGGCAGCATGAGTGAAGGAGGCTTTGTTGCAATATACAAAGCCGATTCTAGATTTAATTTTGGATTGGAGATGCTTAATGTCACTCCCTGACCGTAGAGATCCTTTTTTGTCTCTATTTTGGTTGGTCAGGGCGTGAGTTTGGGTGGGAATTCTATGTCTGGTGTTCTATGTTGTCCTTGTTTTGTATTTCTGTGTGTTTGGCCTGGTATGGTTCTCAATCAGAGGCACCTGTCTATCGTTGTCTCTGATTGAGAATGATACTTAGGTAGCCTGTTCCCACCTGTGTTTGTGGGTGGTTGTTTTCTGTTTAGTATATGTCACCTTGCAGAACTGTTCGTTTATTGTTTTTGTTGTTTTGTTCTAGTATTCGTATTCATTAAAAGGAATTATGAATACTTACCACGCTGCACCTTGGTCTTCTCCTTCTCCTCTATACGACGATCGTTACAGAATCATCCACCAACAAATGACCAAGCAGCGTGGGAAAATGGACTCCTGGACATGGGAGGAAATTTTGGACGGCAAAGGACCATGGGCACAGCCGGGAGAGTATCGCCGTCCTAAAGAGGAGCTGGAAGCAGCTAAAGCAGAGCGGCGACGCTATGAGGATTTAGCTCGAGGAGAAGTGCACGAGAGGCAGCCCCAGAATTTTTGGGGGGGGAGACACACGGGGAGATTGGCGGAGTCAGGTAGGAGACCTGAGCTAACTACCCGTGCTTACCGTGGCTAGCGTTGTACTGGTCAGGCACCGTGCTATGCGGTGGAGCGCACGGTGTCTCCAGTACATGTGCATAGCCCGGTGCGCTACATCGCAGCTCCTCGCATCTGCCGGGCTAGAGTGGGCATCGAGCCAGGAGGGATGATGCCAGCTCAGCGCATCTGGTCTCCAGTGCGTCTCCTCGGCCCGCGTTATCCTTCGCCAGCTTTGCGCACCGTGTCTCCAGTGCGTCTGCACAGCCCAGTGCGTCCTGTGCCTGCGCCCCACAGGGGCAGGGCCAAAGTCACCATACAGCCAGGACAGGTTGTGCAGGCTTTTTTCTCGAGACCTCCAGTGCGCCTCCACAGCCCAGTGTATCCGGTGCCTCTGTCAAGGATGAGGCCTCCTGCATGTCTCCCCAGCCTGGTGAGTCCTGTGCCTGTGCTAAGCCCTAATCCTCCTGCATGTCTCCCCAGCCTGGTGATTCATGTGCCTTCTCCCAGAGCCAAGCCTCCAGTGATGATTCATGGCACGAAGCCTCCAGCGATGATCCATGGCACGAACCCTCCAGTGATGATCCATGGCACGAAGCCTCCAGTGATGATCCATGGTAAGAAGCCTCCAGTGATGATCCATGGCACAAAGCCTCCAGTGATGTTCCATGGCACGAAGCCTCCAGTGATGATCCATGGCACGAAGCCTCCAGTGATGATCCATGGTAAGAAGCCTCCAGTGATAATCCATGGCACGAAGCCTCCAGTGATGATCCATGGCAAGAAGCCTCCAGTGGTGATCCATGGCACGAAGCCTCCAGTGATGATCCATGGCACGAAGCCTCCAGTGATGATCCATGGCACGAAGCCTCCAGTGATGATCCATGGTAAGAAGCCTCCAGTGATAATCCATGGCACGAAGCCTCCAGTGATGATCCATGGCACGAAGCCTCCAGTGATGATCCATGGCACGAAAGCCTCCAGTGATGATCCATGGCAAGAAGCCTCCAGTGATAATCCATGGCACGAAGCCTCCAGTGATGATCCATGGCACGAAGCCTCCAGTGAAGATCCATGGCACGAAGCCTCCAGTGAGGAGATATGGCACGATGCCTCCAGCGTCGCCCTCTAGTACGAAGCCTCCAGCGTCGCCCTCTTGTGCGGAGCCTCCAGCGACGCCCTCTAGTCCGGAGCCTCCAGCGACGCCCTCCAGTCCGGAGACTCCAGCGACGCCCTCTAGTCCAGAGCCTCCAGAGTCTCCCTCCTGTCCGGAGCAGCCAGTCTCCCTCCTGTCCGGAGCAGCCAGAGTCGCCCTCCTGTCCGGAGCAGCCAGAGTCGCCCTCCTGTCCGGGGCCTGCTGCGAGGGTCCCCGGTCCGGGGTCAGCGGTAAGGGTCCCGCACCAGAGCCGCCACCGCGGTGAAATGCCCACCCAGACCCTCCCCTATAGGTTCAGGTTTTGCGGCCGGAGTCCGCACCTTTGGGGGGGGTACTGTCACGCCCTGACCGTAGAGTTCCTTTTTTGTCTCTATTTTGGTTGGTCAGGGCGTGAGTTTGGGTGGGAATTCTATGTCTGGTGTTCTATGTTGTCCTTGTTTTGTATTTCTGTGTGTTTGGCCTGGTATGGTTCTCAATCAGAGGCAGCTGTCTATCGTTGTCTCTGATTGAGAATCATACTTAGGTAGCCTGTTCCCACCTGTGTTGGTGGGTGATTGTTTTCTGTTTAGTGTATGTCACCTTGCAGAACTGTTCGTTTATCGTTTTTGTTGTTTTGTTCTAGTATTCGTATTCATTAAAAGGAATTATGAATACTTACCACGCTGCACCTTGGTCTTCTCCTTCTCCTCTATATGACGATCGTTACACTTAATATGAGTCTGGAAGGAGAGTTTACAGTCTAGACAGACACCTAGGTATTTATAGTTGTCCACATATTCTAAGTCAGAACCGTCCAGAGTAGTGATGCAAGTCGGGCGGGCGGGTGCTGGCAGCGATCGGTTGAAGAGCATGCCTTTCGTTTTACTAGCATTTAAGAGCAGTTGGAGGCCACGGAAGGAGTGTTGTATGGCATTGAAGCTCGTGTGGAGGTTTGTTAACACAATGTCCAAAGAAGGGCCAGATGTATACAGAATGGTGCCATCTGCGTAGAGGTGGATCGAAGAATCACCCGCAGCAAGAACGACATCATTGATATATACAGAGAAAAGAGTCGGCCCAAGAATTGAACCCTGTGGCACCCACATAGACTGCCAGAGGTCCGGACAACAGGCCCTCCGATTTGACACACTGAACTCTATCTGAGAAGTAGTTAGTGAACCAGGCGAGGCAGTCATTAGATAAACCAAGGCTGTTAAGTCTGCCAATAAGAATACGGTGATTGACAAGAGTCGAAAGCCTTGGCCAGGTCGATGAAGACGGCTGCACAGTAATGTCTCTTATCGATGGCAGTTATGATATTAGGACCTTCAGCGTGGCTGAGGTGCACCCGTGACTAGCTCGGAAACCGGATTGCATAGCGGAGAAGGTACAGTGGGATTCAAAATGGTCGAAATCTGTTTGTTCACTTGGCTTTCGAAGACTTTAGAAAGGCAGGGCAGGGTGGATATAGGTCTGTAACAGTTTGGGTATAGAGTGTCTCCCCCTTTGAAGAGGGGGATGATCGTGGCCGCTTTCCAATCTTTAGGAATCTCAGACGATTCGAAAGAGAGGTTGAACAGACTAGTAATAGGGGTTGCAACAATGGCGGCAGATAATTTTAGGAAGAGAGGGTCCAGATTGTCCAGCCCAGCTGATTTGTAGGGATCCAGATTTTGCAGCTCGATCAGAACATCAGCTGTCTGAATTTGGGTGAAGGAGAAGCGGGGGGGGGGGGGGGGCTTGGGCCAATTGCTGCGGGGGGTGCAGAGCTGTTGGCCGGGGTTGGGGTAGCCAGGTGGAAAGCATGGCCAGCCGTAGAGAAATGCTTATTGAAATTCTCGATTATCATGGATTTTACAATTGGCTCTTTCATCCCCCTCCTCTCCCCTGTAACTATTCCCCAGGTCGTTGCTGCAAATGAGAACGTGTTCTCAGTCAACTTACCTGGTAAAATAACGGTAAAATAAAAAATAAAAAAATAAAATAAAGATTTATCGGTGGTGACAGAGTTTCCTAGCCTCAGTGCGGTGGGCAGCTGGAAGGAGGTGCTCTTATTCTCCATGGACTTTACAGTGTCCCAAAACTTTTTGGAATTAGTGCTGCAGGATGCAAATTTCTGTTTGAAAAAGCTAGCCTTTGCTTTCCAAACTGACTGTGTATATTGGTTCCTGACTTCCCTGAAAAGTTGCATATCGCGGGGACTATTCGATGCTAGTGCAGTACGCCACAGGATGTTTTTGTGCTGGTCAAGGGCAGTCAAGTCTGGAGTGAAGCAAGGGCTATATCTATTCTTGGTTCTACATTTTTTGAAAGGGGCATGTTTACTTAAGATGGTGAGGAAAGCACTTTTAAAGAACAACCAGGCATCCTCTACTGACGGGATGAGGTCAATATCCTTCCAGAATACCCGGGCCAGGTCGATTAGAAAGGCCTGCTCGCAGAGGTGTTTTAGGGAGCATTTGACAGTGATGAGGGGTGGTCGTTTGACCGCGGACCCTTAACGGACGCAGGCAATGAGGCAGTAATCGCTGAGATCCTGGTTGAAAACAGCAGAGGTGTATTTATAGGGCAAGTTGGTCAGGATGATATCTATGAAGGTGACCATGTTTATGGATTTGGGGTTGTACCTGGTAGGTTCCTTGATAATTTGTGTGAGATTGAGGGCATCTAGCTTAGATTGTAGGACTGCCGGGGTGTTAAGCATATCCCAGTTTAGGTCACCTAACAGTACGAACTCTGACGATAGATGGGGGTCAATCAATTCACATATGGTGTCCAGGGCACAGCTGGAAGCTGAGGGGGGTCTATACCAAGCGGCAACAGTGAGGGACTTATTTCTGGAGAGATAGATTTTTAAAAGTAGAATCTCGAACTGTTTGGGCATAGACCTGGATAGTATGACAGAACTCTGCAGGCTATCTCTGCAGTAGATTGCAACTCCGCCCCCTTTAGCAGTTCTATCTTGACGGAAAATTTTGTAATTGGGGATGGAAATTTCAGAATTTTTGGTGGCCTTCCTAAGCCAGGATTCAGACACGGCTAGGACATCAGGGTTTGCGGAGTGTGCTAAAGCAGTGAATAAAGCAAACTTAGGGAGGAGGCTTCTGATGTTAACATGCATGAATCCAAGGCTTTTACAGTTACAGAAGTCAACAAATGAGAGCGCCTGGGGACACACAGGGCCTGGGTTAACCTCTACATCACAAAGAGGAACAGAGGAGGAGTAGGATGAGGGTACGGCTAAAGGCTATAAGAACTGGTCGTCTAGTGCGTTGGGAACAAAGAATAAAAGGAGCAGATTTCTGAGCGTGGTAGGATAGATTCAGGGCATAATGTACAGACAAGAGTATGGTAGGGTGCGAGTAAAGTGGAGGTATACGTAGGCATTGAGTGACGATGAGAGAGGTTGCATATCTGGAGGCGCCAGTTAAGCTAGGTGCGGTCTCCGCATGTGTGGGGGGTGGGACAAAGGAGCTATCTGAGGCATGTTGAGCGGGACTAGGGGTTCCACAGTACAATAAAACAATGAGAGCTACCCTAAACAGAAGTATACAAGGCATATTGACATTAGAGAGAGGCATAAAGCAATCACAGGTGTTGATTGGGAGAGCTAAGATAACAACGGGTAAGACAACAACGGGTACACAGCTAAGACATCAACAACGGGTAAATGGCGATGAATGGGCAGAGAGGGTCAGTTAGCTACACACAGGGCCTGAGTTCGAGGCTGGGGCCGACAGATTAACAAAATGAAGTACTGTGTTAATGAACAGTCCAGCAGGCATCGGCTGGGTAGCCGAGTGCTCATAGGGTCCAATGAGCAGCAATAGATGAAACAGGGAGCCGTTCGGTAGTCGTTACTACGCTAGGCGAGCGGGAGACACGGCATTCAGGAAGCAAGCGGGCCGGGGCTAGCAGATGGGTCTTCACCAAAATCCACGACGCAGAGGCCGGTTGAGAGCACATCGGCCGAGTTACGTCAGCAGACCAGCAGACCAGTCGTGATGGATCGGCGGGGCTCCGTGTCGACAAAGGGTCCAGGCCAATTGGCAAGTGATGTATTGTAGTTGGTGTACTTCGTTTGCTAGCCGGGAGATGGGCCTAGCTCGATGCTAACTGGTGCTTGTTTCTGGAAAAGGACGTTAGCCACAATAGCTACTCGGTATCAGCTAGCTAGCTGCTATGATCCGGTGTAATGGTCCAGAGCTTGCGACAGGAATCCAGTGATGTAATGGAAAAAAGCAGTCCGATATGCTCAGGGCTGATATCGCGCTGTGCAGACTGGCAGGTATTATTCGGGCTATCCGGGCTAAAGCGGCTGCTGTCTGAGCTTAAGGTAAAAACCGCTAGCAGTGGCTAACAATGACTAAATAGCTAGTAGCTAATTAGCTAGCTAACTTTTGATGGCTAGCTTCTGATGGAGGGTCCAGTTATAAGGTCTAAAAAATAGCAGATCCTTACCACATTGGGTGAGGCGGGTTGCAGGAAGGTATATTTAATCCAAAAATTGAAAAAAAGAGATTAAAATATATTGAAATGTATACAAAAAAAGAAGGAAAAAATGAATATTTACACGGGACAAAAACAAACACATCTTACTGCTACACCATCTTGGATTTATCTGTTCACTGTGTGCATTATTCTACTCAATCTCTACTACGTTACCTTGTGAGCATGTATGTAGTATGCACTTCTACAGATCAGATGTTTGTTTGCACATTCATAATGTCTGTTCTACAACCAGGGGATAGACCATTCATAATGTCTGTTCTACAACCAGGGGATAGACCATTCATAATGTCTGTTCAACAACCAGGGGATAGACCATTCATAATGTCTGTTCTACAACCAGGGGATAGACCATTCATAATGTCTGTTCAACAACCAGGGGATAGACCATTCATAATGTCTGTTCTACAACCAGGGGATAGACCATTCATAATGTCTGTTCAACAACCAGGGGATAGACCATTCATAATGTCTGTTCAACAACCAGGGGATAGACCATTCATAATGTCTGTTCTACAACCAGGGGATAGACCATTCATAATGTCTGTTCTATAACCAGGGGATAGACCATTCATAATGTCTGTTCAACAACCAGGTTATAGACCATTCATAATGTCTGTTCTACAACCAGGGGATAGACCATTCATAATGTCTGTTCTACAACCAGGGGATAGACCATTCATAATGTCTGTTCAACAACCAGGGGATAGACCATTCATAATGTCTGTTCTGCAACCAGGGGATAGACCATTCATAATGTCTGTTCTACAACCAGGGGATAGACCATTCATAATGTCTGTTTAACAACCAGGGGATAGACCATTCATAATGTCTGTTCAACAACCAGGGGATAGACCATTCATAATGTCTGTTCTACAACCAGGGGATAGACCATTCATAATGTCTGTTCTACAACCAGGGTATAGACCATTCATAATGTCTGTTCTACAACCAGGGGATAGACCATTCATAATGTATGTTCTACAACCAGGGGATAGACCATTCATAATGTCTGTTCAACAACCAGGGGATAGACCATTCATAATGTCTGTTCAACAACCAGGGGATAGACCATTCATAATGTCTGTTCAACAACCAGGGGATAGACCATTCATAATGTCTGTTCTACAACCAGGGGATAGACCATTCATAATGTCTGTTCTACAACCAGGGGATAGACCATTCATAATGTCTGTTCTACAACCAGGGGATAGACCATTCATAATGTCTGTTCAACAACCAGGGGATAGACCATTCATAATGTCTGTTCTACAACCAGGGGATAGACCATTCATAATGTCTGTTCAACAACCAGGGGATAGACCATTCATAATGTCTGTTCTACAACCAGGGGATAGACCATTCATAATGTCTGTTCAACAACCAGGGGATAGACCATTCATAATGTCTGTTCAACAACCAGGGGATAGACCATTCATAATGTCTGTTCTACAACCAGGGGATAGACCATTCATAATGTTTGTTCTATAACCAGGGGATAGACCATTCATAATGTCTGTTCAACAACCAGGTTATAGACCATTCATAATGTCTGTTCTACAACCAGGGGATAGACCATTCATAATGTCTGTTCTACAACCAGGGGATAGACCATTCATAATGTCTGTTCAACAACCAGGGGATAGACCATTCATAATGTCTGTTCTGCAACCAGGGGATAGACCATTCATAATGTCTGTTCTACAACCAGGGGATAGACCATTCATAATGTCTGTTTAACAACCAGGGGATAGACCATTCATAATGTCTGTTCAACAACCAGGGGATAGACCATTCATAATGTCTGTTCTACAACCAGGGGATAGACCATTCATAATGTCTGTTCTACAACCAGGGTATAGACCATTCATAATGTCTGTTCTACAACCAGGGGATAGACCATTCATAATGTATGTTCTACAACCAGGGGATAGACCATTCATAATGTCTGTTCAACAACCAGGGGATAGACCATTCATAATGTCTGTTCAACAACCAGGGCATAGACCATTCATAATGTCTGTTCAACAACCAGGGGATAGACCATTCATAATGTATGTTCTACAACCAGGGGATAGACCATTCATAATGTCTGTTCTACAACCAGGGGATAGACCATTCATAATGTCTGTTCAACAACCAGGGGATAGACCATTCATAATGTCTGTTCTACAACCAGGGGATAGACCATTCATAATGTCTGTTCAACAACCAGGGTATAGACCATTCATAATGTCTGTTCTACAACCAGGGGATAGACCATTCATAATGTCTGTTCTACAACCAGGGGATAGACCATTCATAATGTCTGTTCAACAACCAGGGGATAGACCATTCATAATGTCTGTTCTACAACCAGGGGATAGACCATTCATAATGTCTGTTTAACAACCAGGGGATAGACCATTCATAATGTCTGTTCAACAACCAGGGGATAGACCATTCATAATGTCTGTTCTACAACCAGGGGATAGACCATTCATAATGTCTGTTCTACAACCAGGGTATAGACCATTCATAATGTCTGTTCTACAACCAGGGGATAGACCATTCATAATGTCTGTTCTACAACCAGGGGATAGACCATTCATAATGTCTGTTCTACAACCAGGGGATAGACCATTCATAATGTCTGTTCTACAACCAGGGGATAGACCATTCATAATGTCTGTTCTACAACCAGGGGATAGACCATTCATAATGTCTGTTTAACAACCAGGGGATAGACCATTCATAATGTCTGTTCTACAACCAGGGGATAGACCATTCATAATGTCTGGTCTACAACCAGGGGATAGACCATTCATAATGTCTGTTCTACAACCAGGGGATAGACCATTCATAATGTCTGTTCTACAACCAGGGGATAGACCATTCATAATGTCTGTTCTACAACCAGGGGATAGACCATTCATAATGTCTGTTCTACAACCAGGGGATAGACCATTCATAATGTCTGTTCTACAACCAGGGGATAGACCATTCATAATGTCTGTTCTACAACCAGGGGATAGACCATTCATAATGTCTGTTCAACAACCAGGGGATAGACCATTCATAATGTCTGTTCTACAACCAGGGGATAGACCATGCATAATGTCTGTTCAACAACCAGGGGATAGACCATTCATAATGTCTGTTCTGCAACCAGGGGATAGACCATTCATAATGTCTGTTCTACAACCAGGGGATAGACCATTCATAATGTCTGTTTAACAACCAGGGGATAGACCATTCATAATGTCTGTTCAACAACCAGGGGATAGATCATTCATAATGTCTGTTCTACAACCAGGGGATAGACCATTCATAATGTCTGTTCTACAACCAGGGTATAGACCATTCATACTGTCTGTTCTACAACCAGGGGATAGACCATTCATAATGTATGTTCTACAACCAGGGGATAGACCATTCATAATGTCTGTTCAACAACCAGGGGATAGACCATTCATAATGTCTGTTCAACAACCAGGGGATAGACCATTCATAATGTCTGTTCTACAACCAGGGGATAGACCATTCATAATGTCTGTTCTACAACCAGGGGATAGACCATTCATAATGTCTGTTCAACAACCAGGGGATAGACCATTCATAATGTCTGTTCTACAACCAGGGGATAGACCATTCATAATGTCTGTTCTACAACCAGGGGATAGACCATTCATAATGTCTGTTCTACAACCAGGGGATAGACCATTCATAATGTCTGTTCAACAACCAGGGGATAGACCATTCATAATGTCTGTTCTACAACCAGGGGATAGACCATTCATAATGTCTGTTTAACAACCAGGGGATAGACCATTCATAATGTCTGTTCAACAACCGGGGGATAGACCATTCATAATGTCTGTTCTACAACCAGGGGATAGACCATTCATAATGTCTGTTCTACAACCAGGGGATAGACCATTCATAATGTCTGTTCAACAACCAGGGGATAGACCATTCATACTGTCTGTTCTACAACCAGGGGATAGACCATTCATAATGTTAGTACAGGGGCCTCTATTCAATTCGTATCGCTGAAGCAATACAGACTCTGTGATAGAAATGTAAAGGTCCTTTCCCATTGAGCTGACATATGCAGCGTTTACTGTGAATGCAGTCTCTGCTAACGCCTTTAAATCACACTGTAATGCTGAACTTTTGCGATACGGATTGAACAGAACTCAATAATGTTGGTACCAGACTCTGTTGGTTAGGAACATCCATAATGTTGGTACCAGACTCTGTTGGTTAGGAACATCCATAATGTTGGTACCAGACCCTGTTGGTTAGGAACATCCATAATGTTGGTACCAGACCCTGTTGGTTAGGAACATCCATAATGTTGGTACCAGACTCTGTTGGTTAGGAACATCCATAATGTTGGTACCAGACCCTGTTGGTTAGGAACATCCATAATGTTGGTACCAGACTCTGTTGGTTAGGAACATCCATAATGTTGGTACCAGACCCTGTTGGTTAGGAACATCCATAATGTTGGTACCAGACCCTGTTGGTTAGGAACATCCATAATGTTGGTACCAGACTCTGTTGGTTAGGAACATCCATAATGTTGGTACCAGACCCTGTTGGTTAGGAACATCCATAATGTTGGTACCAGACCCTGTTGGTTAGGAACATCCATAATGTTGGTACCAGACCCTGTTGGTTAGGAACATCCATAATGTTGGTACCAGACCCTGTTGGTTAGGAACATCCATAATGTTGGTACCAGACTCTGTTGGTTAGGAACATCCATAATGTTGGTACCAGACCCTGTTGGTTAGGAACATCCATAATGTTGGTACCAGACCCTGTTGGTTAGGAACATCCATAATGTTGGTACCAGACCCTGTTGGTTAGGAACATCCATAATGTTGGTACCAGACTCTGTTGGTTAGGAACATCCATAATGTTGGTACCAGACCCTGTTGGTTAGGAACATCCATAATGTTGGTACCAGACCCTGTTGGTTAGGAACATCCATAATGTTGGTACCAGACCCTGTTGGTTAGGAACATCCATAATGTTGGTACCAGACTCTGTTGGTTAGGAACATCCATAATGTTGGTACCAGACCCTGTTGGTTAGGAACATCCATAATGTTGGTACCAGACCCTGTTGGTTAGGAACATCCATAATGTTGGTACCAGACCCTGTTGGTTAGGAACATCCATAATGTTGGTACCAGACTCTGTTGGTTAGGAACATCCATAATGTTGGTACCAGACCCTGTTGGTTAGGAACATCCATAATGTTGGTACCAGACTCTGTTGGTTAGGAATATCCATAATGTTGGTACCAGACCCTGTTGGTTAGGAACATCCATAATGTTGGTACCAGACCCTGTTGGTTAGGAACATCCATAATGTTGGTACCAGACTCTGTTGGTTAGGAACATCCATAATGTTGGTACCAGACTCTGTTGGTTAGGAACATCCATAATGTTGGTACCAGACTCTGTTGGTTAGGAACATCCATAATGTTGGTACCAGACTCTGTTGGTTAGGAACATCCATAATGTTGGTACCAGACCCTGTTGGTTAGGAACATCCATAATGTTGGTACCAGACTCTGTTGGTTAGGAACATCCATAATGTTGGTACCAGACCCTGTTGGTTAGGAACATCCATAATGTTGGTACCAGACCCTGTTGGTTAGGAACATCCATAATGTTGGTACCAGACTCTGTTGGTTAGGAACATCCATAATGTTGGTACCAGACTCTGTTGGTTAGGAACATCCATAATGTTGGTACCAGACTCTGTTGGTTAGGAACATCCATAATGTTGGTACCAGACCCTGTTGGTTAGGAACATCCATAATGTTGGTACCAGACTCTGTTGGTTAGGAACATCCATAATGTTGGTACCAGACTCTGTTGGTTAGGAACATCCATAATGTTGGTACCAGACCCTGTTGGTTAGGAACATCCATAATGTTGGTACCAGACTCTGTTGGTTAGGAACATCCATAATGTTGGTACCAGACTCTGTTGGTTAGGAACATCCATAATGTTGGTACCAGACTCTGTTGGTTAGGAACATCCATAATGTTGGTACCAGACTCTGTTGGTTAGGAACATCCATAATGTTGGTACCAGACTCTGTTGGTTAGGAACATCCATAATGTTGGTACCAGACCCTGTTGGTTAGGAACATCCATAATGTTGGTACCAGACTCTGTTGGTTAGGAACATCCATAATGTTGGTACCAGACTCTGTTGGTTAGGAACATCCATAATGTTGGTACCAGACCCTGTTGGTTAGGAACATCCATAATGTTGGTACCAGACTCTGTTGGTTAGGAACATCCATAATGTTGGTACCAGACTCTGTTGGTTAGGAACATCCATAATGTTGGTACCAGACCCTGTTGGTTAGGAACATCCATAATGTTGGTACCAGACTCTGTTGGTTAGGAACATCCATAATGTTGGTACCAGACCCTGTTGGTTAGGAACATCCATAATGTTGGTACCAGACTCTGTTGGTTAGGAACATCCATAATGTTGGTACCAGACTCTGTTGGTTAGGAACATCCATAATGTTGGTACCAGACTCTGTTGGTTAGGAACATCCATAATGTTGGTACCAGACTCTGTTGGTTAGGAACATCCATAATGTTGGTACCAGACTCTGTTGGTTAGGAACATCCATAATGTTGGTACCAGACTCTGTTGGTTAGGAACATCCATAATGTTGGTACCAGACTCTGTTGGTTAGGAACATCCATAATGTTGGTACCAGACTCTGTTGGTTAGGAACATCCATAATGTTGGTACCAGACCCTGTTGGTTAGGAACATCCATAATGTTGGTACCAGACTCTGTTGGTTAGGAACATCCATAATGTTGGTACCAGACCCTGTTGGTTAGGAACATCCATAATGTTGGTACCAGACCCTGTTGGTTAGGAACATCCATAATGTTGGTACCAGACTCTGTTGGTTAGGAACATCCATAATGTTGGTACCAGACCCTGTTGGTTAGGAACATCCATAATGTTGGTACCAGACTCTGTTGGTTAGGAACATCCATAATGTTGGTACCAGACCCTGTTGGTTAGGAACATCCATAATGTTGGTACCAGACCCTGTTGGTTAGGAACATCCATAATGTTGGTACCAGACCCTGTTGGTTAGGAACATCCATAATGTTGGTACCAGACCCTGTTGGTTAGGAACATCCATAATGTTGGTACCAGACTCTGTTGGTTAGGAACATCCATAATGTTGGTACCAGACCCTGTTGGTTAGGAACATCCATAATGTTGGTACCAGACCCTGTTGGTTAGGAACATCCATAATGTTGGTACCAGACTCTGTTGGTTAGGAACATCCATAATGTTGGTACCAGACTCTGTTGGTTAGGAACATCCATAATGTTGGTACCAGACCCTGTTGGTTAGGAACATCCATAATGTTGGTACCAGACCCTGTTGGTTAGGAACATCCATAATGTTGGTACCAGACTCTGTTGGTTAGGAACATCCATAATGTTGGTACCAGACCCTGTTGGTTAGGAACATCCATAATGTTGGTACCAGACCCTGTTGGTTAGGAACATCCATAATGTTGGTACCAGACTCTGTTGGTTAGGAACATCCATAATGTTGGTACCAGACCCTGTTGGTTAGGAACATCCATAATGTTGGTACCAGACTCTGTTGGTTAGGAACATCCATAATGTTGGTACCAGACCCTGTTGGTTAGGAACATCCATAATGTTGGTACCAGACCCTGTTGGTTAGGAACATCCATAATGTTGGTACCAGACCCTGTTGGTTAGGAACATCCATAATGTTGGTACCAGACCCTGTTGGTTAGGAACATCCATAATGTTGGTACCAGACTCTGTTGGTTAGGAACATCCATAATGTTGGTACCAGACCCTGTTGGTTAGGAACATCCATAATGTTGGTACCAGACCCTGTTGGTTAGGAACATCCATAATGTTGGTACCAGACCCTGTTGGTTAGGAACATCCATAATGTTGGTACCAGACTCTGTTGGTTAGGAACATCCATAATGTTGGTACCAGACCCTGTTGGTTAGGAACATCCATAATGTTGGTACCAGACCCTGTTGGTTAGGAACATCCATAATGTTGGTACCAGACTCTGTTGGTTAGGAACATCCATAATGTTGGTACCAGACCCTGTTGGTTAGGAACATCCATAATGTTGGTACCAGACCCTGTTGGTTAGGAACATCCATAATGTTGGTACCAGACTCTGTTGGTTAGGAACATCCATAATGTTGGTACCAGACCCTGTTGGTTAGGAACATCCATAATGTTGGTACCAGACTCTGTTGGTTAGGAACATCCATAATGTTGGTACCAGACCCTGTTGGTTAGGAACATCCATAATGTTGGTACCAGACCCTGTTGGTTAGGAACATCCATAATGTTGGTACCAGACTCTGTTGGTTAGGAACATCCATAATGTTGGTACCAGACCCTGTTGGTTAGGAACATCCATAATGTTGGTACCAGACCCTGTTGGTTAGGAACATCCATAATGTTGGTACCAGACCCTGTTGGTTAGGAACATCCATAATGTTGGTACCAGACTCTGTTGGTTAGGAACATCCATAATGTTGGTACCAGACCCTGTTGGTTAGGAACATCCATAATGTTGGTACCAGACCCTGTTGGTTAGGAACATCCATAATGTTGGTACCAGACCCTGTTGGTTAGGAACATCCATAATGTTGGTACCAGACCCTGTTGGTTAGGAACATCCATAATGTTGGTACCAGACCCTGTTGGTTAGGAACATCCATAATGTTGGTACCAGACCCTGTTGGTTAGGAACATCCATAATGTTGGTACCAGACCCTGTTGGTTAGGAACATCCATAATGTTGGTACCAGACCCTGTTGGTTAGGAACATCCATAATGTTGGTACCAGACCCTGTTGGTTAGGAACATCCATAATGTTGGTACCAGACTCTGTTGGTTAGGAACATCCATAATGTTGGTACCAGACCCTGTTGGTTAGGAACATCCATAATGTTGGTACCAGACCCTGTTGGTTAGGAACATCCATAATGTTGGTACCAGACCCTGTTGGTTAGGAACATCCATAATGTTGGTACCAGACCCTGTTGGTTAGGAACATCCATAATGTTGGTACCAGACCCTGTTGGTTAGGAACATCCATAATGTTGGTACCAGACTCTGTTGGTTAGGAACATCCATAATGTTGGTACCAGACCCTGTTGGTTAGGAACAGAGTCATCTCTGCCCGTAACTCTACATTTTGTTTACGCCAGTTTGTTTCATGTGTAGCAGTAACAAACCTAATGGTGGGAGGAATAGAAAATACAGTGGGGCAAAAAAGTATTTAGTCAGCCACCAATTGTGCAAGTTCTCCCACTTAAAAAGATGAGAGAGGCCTGTAATTTCCATCATAGGTACACTTCAAGAAAATTAGAAAAAAATATCCAGAAAATCACATTGTAGGATTTTTAATAAATTTATTTGCAAATGATGGTGGAAAATAAGTATTTGGTCACCTACTAGCAAGCAAGATTTCTGGCTCTCACAGACCTGTAACTTCTTCTTTAAGAGGCTCCTCTGTCCTCCACTCGTTACCTGTATTAATGGCACCTGTTTGAACTTGTTATCAGTATAAAAGACACCTGTCCACAACCTCAAACAGTCACATTCCAAACTCCACTATGGCCAAGACCAAAGAGCTGTCAAAGGACACCAGAAACAAAATTGTAGACCTGCACCAGGCTGGGAAGACTGAATCTGCAATAGGTAAGCAGCTTGGTTTGAAGAAATCAACTGTGGGAGCAATTATTAGGAAATGGAAGACATACAAGACCACTGATAATCTCCCTCGATCTGGGGCTCCACGCAAGATCTCACCCCGTGGGGTCAAAATGATCACAAAAATCCCAGAACCACACGGGGGGACCTAGTGAATGACCTGCAGAGAGCTGGGACCAAAGTAACAAAGCCTACCATCAGTAACACACTACGCCGCCAGGGACTCAAATCCTGCAGTGCAAGACGTGTCCCCCTGCTTAAGCCAGTACATGTCCAGGCCCATCTGAAGTTTGCTAGAGAGCATTTGGATGATCCAGAAGAAGATTGGGAGAATGTCATATGGTCAGATGAAACCAAAATATAAACATCATGCTTTGGGGCTGTTTTTCTGCAAAGGGACCAGGACGACTGATCCGTGTAAAGGAAAGAATGAATGGGGCCATGTATCGTGAGATTTTGAGTGAAAACCTCCTTCCATCAGCAAGGGCATTGAAGATGAAACGTGGCTGGGTCTTTCAGCATGACACTGATCCCAAACACACCGCCCGGGCAACGAAGGAGTGGCTTCGTAAGAAGCATTTCAAGGTCCTGGAGTGGCCTAGCCGGTCTCCAGATCTCAACCCCATAGAAAATCTTTGGAGGGAGTTGAAAGTCCGTGTTGCCCAGCAACAGCCCCAAAACATCACTGCTCTAGAGGAGATCTGCATGGAGGAATGGGCCAAAATACCAGCAACAGTGTGTGAAAACCTTGTGAAGACTTACAGAAAACGTTTGACCTCTGTCATTGCCAACAAAGGGTATATAACAAAGTATTGAGATAAACTTTTGTTATTGACCAAATACTTATTTTCCACCATAATTTGCAAATAAATTCATAAAAAATCCTACAATGTGATTTTCTGGATTTTTTTTCTTCTCATTTTGTCTGTCATAGTTGAAGTGTACCTATGATGAAAATTACAGGCCTCTCTCATCTTTTTAAGTGGGAGAACTTGCACAATTGGTGGCTGACTAAATACTTTTTTGCCCCACTGTAGATGTCAGCAACAGCTGACTTTGCTTTGCTGCTGCTGAAAACATCAAAAGCACATCAGAGAAATGTTTCAGAGCTCGGGTGCCTTTACGTGTGTGTGTGTGTGTGTGTGTGTGTGTGTGTGGAGAGAGAAGGCAGAGGCAGCGGCGGACGGAAACATCAATCTGGGTGAGAGACGAAGACGTGGAGACTTTGGGGACGACCAAGTGCGTCTTCTCTTCCGTTTCCTTGCCTTCTTTCCTGACACTTGTGAAAAGTGGAATAAATGTGGCGTATATCAAAGGGTCGGGAGGAGGAATGGCCGGCACACACACACACACACACACACACACACAGATACACACACACACAGACACACACACACAGATACACAGATACACACTGCGACAGGGCTTAGCTTAGTATTGTAAATGACTGTCAGTCTGTTTGAGGGCTTTATTTACACCAGTCATCTATCAGGTGTCAAGGTTGATTTGGAGGCTGGAGCCTTTCCTCTTTCTCTCTCTCCCTCCTTTCTTTTCACCGCTTACACTCCCCACTGCCTCCATCCCTTCCTCTCCCACCCTTCCTCCCCCTCGGGTCCTTCCCCCACCCTCATGTTAACAGCCAGCCAGACAGACATCGGAGGACCTGCTGGTTTGGTTCTTTACACTGAGAGCCTTCCCTCCAGAGAGTGAGAGAGGCCCTGCCCTGACGGATAAACTCTGACATGGACAGAAATTCAACCACTTTAGATCAATTCGTCACATCGCTGTTCTGGTTTCACGGTCTTCTAAAGCCTGACCTTGAGTGTTTGGTATTGAGCTAGCTCTGGCCTCTAGCTGGCTTGTATAGGGATAGATTATAGGGTATTTGGGCATTGCCAAAGATAATAAACAAATTTTTTAGGATATAATCTTGATCCATAAAGTTGATAAACAGAAAGGCCGAAGACAGGGTTCAACGTTCAGTCTCTAGAAGTCTAAAAAGCATTGTGCATACCACAACAAAAGAGAGAGAGAGAGAGAAAGAGAAAGAGAGACAGAATTTAAAGTTTCATGTTGTAATGTCATATGCACAAAGTACAGTGAAATGCCTTGTAAACTCAAAACCCAAAGAGAGAGACAGAGCGACAGAGACACAGAGAGAAAGAGAGATAAGACAGGTCTCTGAGCCTGGATGTGGAGGCAGCTCTCTGCTCCCAAGCATCCCTCTGAGCAGAGGTCAAGGTTCACAGAAACCCGGAGCAGCAAAACCTTCTGAGCCAAATAGCAGAATCAGATATGTACTGAGCTATGGTATGTAGATAGACTGCCGTGCCAGATAGATAGAGCTTAGCTAGTTTTGGGACATTTTGACAGGTAAATGTGAGATAGTAAATGTGGGATAGTGAAATTGTTCTTGAGTGATTGATAGTTTTATAGCAGGTTGATATAGGGATTTGTTTGATTGACAGCTAGGCATAGCAACGTTGTACAGGCAGTTTGACAGTGTCTAACACTGTTTGTTTTTAGACTGATAGACTGACTTACATATAGATAGAGCTCGGCATGAGGTAGTGGGTGATTGACACCGGAGCTTTGCGAACGACGTACTGTTGGGAGGGTTGTGGAGCAGAGCAAGGGAATATTTGTGGTAGACATGTAGGAACTCACACACATACACACACCTCAAACTTATCTGGAGGCTTGGGGGAGTTTCATGTCACCTATCAATCATTCTGGCTTAATAAATAAACAAAGTGGAAGACACCACGGCACTGGCCCACCCTCTCTTAAAAAACTAAATATATAACAACGGTAACAATCGTTACAATTTTTTCCTATGGTGGATGTTTGACATTGAGATTATAACTAAAGCTAATCAGTAGTGATTTAAGCCTTCCACATTCTAAGTATTTGTAAAGGCTTTCCCTGGTTAGCAACAGCTCTGAGGGAACAGTTACCATCAGTTCACGGTTTGCGCTACATTATCTTGAAGATTACTTGTCCTATTTCTGTACAAAACACAAGTTTAGGAATGTCCCACAATGTCCCACTACCAAGTAGTAGTACAATTCACTTTCAAATTCAAATAGAAATGCCCCTCTCCTTAAATATACAGTTGAAGTCGGAAGTTTACATACACCTTAGCCAAATACATTTGCAGTTTTTCACAATTCCTGACATTTAATCCGAGTAAAAATGCCCTGTTTTAGGTTAGTTAGGATCACCACTTTATTTTAAGAATGTGAAATGTCAGAATAATAGTAGAGAGAATGATTTATTTCAGCTTTTATTTATTTCATCACATTCCTAGTGGGTCAGAAGTTTACTTAATTAGTATTTGGTAGCATTGCTTTTTTTTCTTCTTTTTTTTAAGGGGTGGATCAGCTTAATATTGCGGAAAGAATGTTGCTTCCATCAATGTAATTGTCTGTATAATTTCCAATCCCCCATATATTTTTTTTGTAAATATATCAATACACGCATGCACACATATATACATCACATATATACATACACATACCTATATAGACATACATACTTTTTTAAAGAATATACCTTTATTATTATTCCCCGCAAACCCTACCACCGATCCCCCAATTGGAGTAAACTAATAAACACTTCGGCTTTTACCTTCAATTTATACATCTTATACACATTTTACAGACACAGTCTACTTTACAATAGTTCTCTCTTGTTTGTTCTTAGTCCTTCCTCTATTTCTGATGTCCATCCAGTTTGATTTCTATTTGTAACTATTTCACAAAAGTTCTGAACCTATATACATTTTACAGACACCGTATGTTTTACATGTTGTTATGCTGGTGAATGAGGACCCAAAAGCGACGTAATAGAAACAGAGTCTTTATTCCAGTATCAAACAAACAATGATTCTCCTGGAAATATCAAAGGTAAATCCAAAACAGGAAACTGAAATCCTCTCGTCAGTAGAGAGGAACGACTGGAGACGCGACCACAGACTGCAGGTCGCTTCAGGAAGGCACTGGCCGTAGCTGACATAGACACCTGCTCACACGCAGCATCTGAAGAAGGCAAAGAACACGACAGGGCGGAACAAGGACACAGGACAGCAAACATCAAACAAGAATCCGACAAGGACAGAAGCGGAAAACAGAGGGAGAAATAGGGACTCTAATCAGAGGGCAAAATAGGGGACAGGTGTGAAAGAGTAAATGAGGTCGTTAGGAGAATGAGAAACAGCTGGGAGCAGGAACGGAACGATAGAGAGAGAGAGCGAGAGAGGGAGAGAGGAAGGGGGAGAGAGAGGGATAGAAAGAGGGAAAGAACCTAATAAGACCAGCAGAGGGAAGCACAGGGACAAGACATGATAATCAATGACAAAACATGACAGTACCCCCCCACTCACCGAGCGCCTCCTGGCGCACTCGAGGAGGAACCCTGGCGGCAACGAAGGAAATCATCAATCAACGCACGGTCCAGAACGTCCCGAGATGGAACCCAACTCCTCTCCTCAGGACCGTAACCCTCCCAATCCACTAAGTACTGGTGGCCACGTCCCCGAGAACGCATGTCCAAGATCTTCCGTACCTTGAAAATAGGTGCGCCCTCGACAAGGACGGGGGGGGGGGAGGGAAGACGAATGGGGGCGCGAAGAAAAGGCTTGACACAGGAGACATGGAAGACAGGGTGGACGCGACGAAGATGTCGCGGAAGAAGCAGTCGCACAGCGACAGGATTGACGACCTGAGAGACACGGAACGGACCAATGAACCGCGGAGTCAACTTGCGAGAAGCTGTCGTAAGGGGAAGGTTACGAGTGGAAAGCCACACTCTCTGACCGCGACAATACCTAGGACTCTTAATCCTACGTTTATTGGCGGCTCTCACAGTCTTCCCCGCAGACGAAGGCAGACCGGAAATAAAGTCTAAGGCGATGTGAGAACATGGTCGAGAAGGAATGGGAAGCGGTCTGAGACGACCGGCAGGAGGAGAGTACCCTGACTTAGTCTGCGCGCAGTCCGAACAAGCAGCCACGAAACGGCGCGTGTCACGCTCCTGAGTAGGCCACCAAAACCGCTGGCGAATAGAAGCAAGCGTACCCCGAACGCCGGGGTGGCCCGCTAACTTGGCAGAGTGAGCCCACTGAAGAACAGCCAGACGAGTAGAGACAGGAACGAACAGAAGGTTACTAGGACAAGCGCGCGGCGACGCAGTGTGAGTGAGTGCTTGCTTTACCTGTCTCTCAATTCCCCAGACAGTCAACCCGACAACACGCCCTTCAGGGAGAATCCCCTCGGGGTCGGTAGAAGCCACAGAAGAACTAAAGAGACGAGATAAAGCGTCAGGCTTGGTGTTCTTATTTCCCGGGCGATAAGAAATCACGAACTCGAAACGAGCGAAAAACAACGCCCAACGAGCTTGACGTGCATTAAGTCGTTTGGCAGAACGGATGTACTCAAGGTTCTTATGGTCAGTCCAAACGACAAAAGGGACGGTCGCCCCCTCCAACCACTGTCGCCATTCGCCTATGGCTAAGCGGATGGCGAGCAGTTCGCGGTTACCCACATCATAGTTGCGTTCCGATGGCGACAGGCGATGAGAAAAGTAAGCGCAAGGATGGACCTTATCGTCAGAATGGAAGCGCTGAGACAGAATGGCTCCCACGCCCACCTCTGAAGCGTCAACCTCGACAATGAATTGTTTAGTGACGTCAGGAGTAACAAGGATAGGGGCGGAAGTAAAACGCTTCTTGAGGAGATCAAAAGCTCCCTGGGCGGAACCGGACCACTTAAAGCAAGTCTTGACAGAAGTCAGAGCTGTGAGAGGGGCAGCCACTTGACCGAAATTACGAATGAAACGCCGATAGAAATTAGCGAAACCGAGAAAGCGCTGCAACTCGACACGTGACTTAGGAACGGGCCAATCGCTGACAGCCTGGACCTTAGCGGGATCCATCTGAATGCCCTCAGCGGAAATAACAGAACCGAGAAATGTGACAGAGGGGACATGAAAGGCGCACTTCTCAGCCTTCACGTAGAGACAATTCTCTAAAAGGCGCTGGAGTACACGTCGAACGTGCTGAACATGAATCTCGAGTGACGGTGAAAAAATCAGGATATCGTCAAGGTAAACGAAAACAAAGATGTTCAGCATGTCTCTCAGTACATCATTAACTAATGCCTGAAAGACAGCTGGAGCATTAGCAAGACCGAACGGCAGAACCCGGTATTCGAAATGCCCTAACGGAGTGTTAAACGCCGTTTTCCACTCGTCCCCCTCTCTGATGCGAACGAGATGGTAAGCGTTACGTAGGTCCAACTTAGTAAAAAACCTGGCTCCCTGCAAAATCTCGAAGGCTGACGACATAAGGGGAAGCGGATAACGATTCTTAACCGTTATGTCATTCAGCCCTCGATAATCCACGCAGGGGCGCAGAGTACCGTCCTTCTTCTTAACAAAGAAAAACCCCGCTCCGGCGGGAGAGGAAGAAGGCACCACGGTACCGGCGTCGAGAGAAACAGACAGATAATCCTCGAGAGCCTTACGTTCGGGAGCCGACAGAGAGTATAGTCTACCCCGAGGGGGAGTGGTCCCCGGAAGGAGATCAATACAACAATCATACGACCGGTGAGGAGGAAGGGAGCTGGCTCTGGACCGACTGAAGACCGTGCGCAGATCATGATATTCCTCCGGCACTCCTGTCAAATCACCAGGTTCCTCCTGAGTAGAGGGGACAGAAGACACAGGAGGGATAGCAGACATTAAACACTTCACATGACAAGAAACGTTCCAGGATAGGATAGAATTACTAGACCAATTAATAGAAGGATTATGACATACTAGCCAGGGATGACCCAAAACAACAGGTGTAAAAGGTGAACGAAAAATCAAAAAGGAAATGGTCTCACTGTGGTTACCAGATACTGTGAGGGTTAAAGGTAGTGTCTCACATCTGATACTGGGGAGAAGACTACCATCTAAGGCGAACATGGGCGTGGGCTTCCCTAACTGTCTGAGAGGAATGTCATGTTTCCGAGCCCATGCTTCGTCCATAAAACAACCCTCAGCCCCAGAGTCTATCAAGGCACTGCAGGAAGCAGCCGAACCGGTCCAGCGTAGATGGACCGACAAGGTAGTACAGGATCTTGATGGAGAGACCTGAGTAGTAGCGCTCACCAGTAGCCCTCCGCTTACTGATGAGCTCTGGCCCTTTACGGGACATGACATGACAAAATGTCCAGCAGAACCGCAATAGAGGCAAAGGCGGTTGGTGATTCTCCGTTCCCTCTCCTTAGTCGAGATGCGAATACCTCCCAGCTGCATGGGCTCAGTCTCTGAGCCGGTGGGAGGAGATGGTTGAGATGCGGAGAGGGGAAACACCGTTAACGCGAGCTCTCTTTCACGAGCTCGGTGACGAAGATCTACCCGTCGTTCTATGCGGATGGCGAGTGCAATCAAAGAGTCCACGCTGGAAGGAACCTCCCGGGAGAGAATCTCATCCTTAACCTCAGCGTGGAGTCCCTCCAGAAAACGAGCGAGCAACGCCGGCTCGTTCCAGTCACTGGATGCAGCCAGAGTGCGAAACTCTATAGAGTAATCCGTTATGGATCGATCACCTTGACATAGGGAAGCCAGGGCCCTGGAAGCCTCCTTCCCAAAAACTGAACGATCAAAAACCCGTATCATCTCCTCTTTAAAGTTCTGATAAACGTTAGAACACTCAGCCCTTGCCTCCCAGATAGCTGTGCCCCACTCCCGAGCCCGACCAGTAAGGAGTGATATGACGTAAGCGATCCGAGCTCTCTCTCTTGAGTATGTGTTGGGCTGGAGAGAGAACACAATATCACACTGGGTGAGAAAGGAGCGACACTCAGTGGGCTGCCCAGAGTAACATGGTGGGTTATTAACCCTAGGTTCCGGAGACTCGGAAGACCAGGAAGTAGCTGGTGGCACGAGACGAAGACTCTGAAACTGTCCTGACAGGTCGGAGACCTGAGTGGCCAGGGTCTCAACGGCATGACGAGCAGCAGACAATTCCTGCTCGTGTCTGCCGAGCATTGCTCCCTGGAACTTGACGGCAGTGTTGAGAGAATCCGTAGTCGCTGGGTCCATCTTGGTCGGATTCTTCTGTTATGCTGGTGAATGAGGACCCAAAAGCGACGTAATAGAAACAGAGTCTTTATTCCAGTATCAAACAAACAATGATTCTCCTGGAAATATCAAAGGTAAATCCAAAACAGGAAACTGAAATCCTCTCGTCAGTAGAGAGGAACGACTGGAGACGCGACCACAGACTGCAGGTCGCTTCAGGAAGGCACTGGCCGTAGCTGACATAGACACCTGCTCACACGCAGCATCTGAAGAAGGCAAAGAACACGACAGGGCGGAACAAGGACACAGGACAGCAAACATCAAACAAGAATCCGACAAGGACAGAAGCGGAAAACAGAGGGAGAAATAGGGACTCTAATCAGAGGGCAAAATAGGGGACAGGTGTGAAAGAGTAAATGAGGTCGTTAGGAGAATGAGAAACAGCTGGGAGCAGGAACGGAACGATAGAGAGAGAGAGCGAGAGAGGGAGAGAGGAAGGGGGAGAGAGAGGGATAGAAAGAGGGAAAGAACCTAATAAGACCAGCAGAGGGAAGCACAGGGACAAGACATGATAATCAATGACAAAACATGACACATGTGTTATTTTGTTGCTGTTAGTCCCACCCTTCAGCTCCATTCAACCCCTCCCATCTATCTCTCAACATGATCCATTTCGGATTTCTATTTGCCATATATTTTTCAACTGTGCTGTGATGCTTCACAAAATAATTGAACATTTCTATTCTCATAGCTTCTATAGATTGTAAATAAATTAAAAATAAACATTTTTGCTAAAATAATTATTATATTATTGATTGATTGACTATGGCTTTTCAAATCACCCAGTATTGCTATCTGTAGCGTTAGTTCTAGGCAAATGTTGCAATTCTTCAGCTATTGGACCTGTGACCAAAAACGAGCTACATATGGACAATACCAAAATAAATGATCTAATGACTCTGCCTCCTCACAGCAGAATCTGCAGAGCTGGGAAGATTGTATCCCCCCATATATATAACATTCTATTAGTTGCAAGAAGTTTTGAATCCGGCGTTGTTTTGCGTATCAATTCATAAACCATGTGCCATGGAATGGGTACATCGAAAATCTCTTCCCAACTATTTTGCAATTTATATGGCACAGCTGTCCGTTTTTTGGTCCTAAAATGAAATTGGTATATGTTTTTATTTATCACACTTTTTCATCACATTCCCAGTGGGTCAGAAGTTTACATACAGTGGGGAGAACAAGTATTTGATACACTGCCGATTTTGCAGGTTTTCCTACTTACAAAGCATGTAGAGGTCTGTAATTTTTATCATAGGTACACTTCAACTGTGAGAGACGGAATCTAAAACAAAAATCCAGAAAATCACATTGTATGATTTTTAAATAATTAATTTGCATTTTATTGCATGACATAAGTATTTGATCACCTACCAACCAGTAAGAATTCCGGCTCTCACAGACCTGTTAGTTTTTCTTTAAGAAGCCCTCCTGTTCTCCACTCATTACCTGTATTAACTGCACCTGTTTGAACTCGTTACCTGTATAAAAGACACCTGTCCACACACTCAATCAAACAGATTCCAATCTCTCCACAATGGCCAAGACCAGAGAGCTGTGTAAGGACATCAGGGATAAAATTGTAGACCTGCACAAGGCTGGGATGGGCTACAGGACAATAGGCAAGCAGCTTGGTGAGAAGGAAACAACTGTTGGCGCAATTATTAGAAAATGGAAGAAGTTCAAGATGACGGTCAATCACCCTCGGTCTGGGGCTCCATGCAAGATTTCACCTCGTGGGGCATCAATGATCATGAGGAAGGTGAGGGATCAGCCCAGAACTACACGGCAGGACCTGGTCAATGACCTGAAGAGAGCTGGGACCACAGTCTCAAAGAAAACCATTAGTAACACACTACGCCGTCATGGATTAAAATCCTGCAGCGCACGCAAGGTCCCCCTGCTTAAGCCAGTGCATGTCCAGGCCTGTCTGAAGTTTGCCAATGACCATCTGGATGATCCAGAGGAGGAATGGGAGAAGGTCATGTGGTCTGATGAGACAAAAATAGAGCTTTTTGGTCTAACTCCACTCGCCGTGTTTGGAGGAAGAAGAAGTATGAGTACAACCCCAAGAACACCATCCCAACCGTGAAGCATGGAGGTGGAAACATCATTCTTTGGGGATGCTTTTCTGCAAAGGGGACAGGACGACTGCACCGTATTGAGGGGAGGATGGATGGGGCCATGTATCGCGAGATCTTGGCCAACAACCTCCTTCCCTCAGTAAGAGCATTGAAGATGGGTCGTGGCTGGGTCTTCCAGCATGACAACGACACAAAGCACACAGCCATGGCAACTAAGGAGTGGCTCCGTAAGAAGCATCTCAAGGTCCTGGAGTGGCCTAGCCAGTCTCCAGACCTGAACCCAATAGAAAATCTTTGGAGGGAGCTGAAACTCCGTATTGCCCAGCGACAGCCCCGAAACCTGAAGGATCTGGAGAAGATCTGTAGGGAGGAGTGGGCCAAAATCCCTGCTGCAGTGTGTGCAAACCTAGTCAAGAACTACAGGAAACGTATGATCTCTGTAATTGCAAACAAAGGTTTCTGTACCAAATATTAAGTTCTGCTTTTCTGATGTATCAAATACTTATGTCATGCAATAAAATGCAAATTAATTACTTAAAAATCATACAATGTGATTTTCTGGATTTTTGTTTTAGATTCCGTCTCTCATAGTTGAAGTGTACCTATGATAAAAATTACAGACCTCTACATGCTTTGTAAGTAGGAAAACCTGCAAAATCGGCAGTGTATCAAATACTTGTTCTCCCCACTGTACACTCAATTAGTATTTGGTAGCATTGCCTTTACATTGTTTAACTTTGGTCAAACGTTTTGGGTAGCCTTCCACAAGCTTCCCACAATAAGTTTGGTGAATTTTGGCCCATTCCTCCTGACAGAGCTGGTGTAACTGAGTCAGGTTTGTAGGCCTCCTTGCTCGCACATACTTTTTCAGTTCTGCCCACAAAAGTCAATACCTTGACTTTGTTGTCCTTAAGCCATTTTGCCACAACTTTGGAAGTATGCTTGGGGTCATTGTCCATTTGGAAGACCCATTTGCGACCAAGATTGAACTTCCTGAGTGATGTCTTGAGATGTTGCTTCAATATATCCACCTAATTTTCCTTCCTCATGATGCCATCTATTTTGTGAAGTGCACCAGTCCCTCCTGCAGCAAAGCACCCCCACAACATGATGCTGCCACCCCCGTGCTTCACGGTTGGGATGGTGTTCTTCGGCTTGCAAGCATGTCAAGCATAGAGGCACTGAGTTTGAAGGTAGGCCTTGAAATACATCCACAGGTACACCTCCAATTGACTTAAATTATGTCAGTTAGCCTATCAAAAGCTTCTAAAGCCATAACATCATTTTCTGGAATTTTCCAAGCTGTTTAAAGGCACAGTCAACTTAGTGCATGTAAACTTCTGACCCACTGGAATTGTGATACAGTGAATTATAAGTGAAATAATCTGTCTGTAAACAATTGTTGGAAAAATGACTTGTGTCATGCACAAAGTAGATGTCCTAACCGTCTTGCCAGAACTATAGTTTGTTAACAAGAAATGTGTGGAGTGGTTGAAAAACGAGTTTTAATGACTCCAACCTAAGTGTATGTAAACTTCCGACTTCAACTGTATATATTTGTAAATAATAACCAGTTCCCACAGTCAGTCAGTAATGTAATATTTATAAATCATTCTTCAAAATCAAGATATACTTCATTATTCAAAATGACAGCAAACTGTGGCTTTAAATAAGAAAAAGAGTTAGTCAGTCATGTAGGCAAGATGCGTACTGCTGTGCTGCTGTCAGTTCTGTCACGGCAGTAGCAGTAGGCCTGTAGTTAGATAAAGCCTTAATCTGCATCACTAGTAATTATGTTGGCTCTCAGACTGAGAACTTCCTCATTATTACAAGCAATTGGTTCCTGACGCGCCTTTTGAACGTTGCTCCTCCTCAGCTCTCTCTCTCTCCCCCTCTCGCTTTCTCTCTCTCAGCTCCCTAGATTAGGTTAAAGCTCCAATTATGTGGTGAAATATTCCAATCCTAGTCCTGGGTGATTTAGGAGTTCACTGCTGGGTGAGGGGAGATAGTGGAGAGAGAGAGGGTGAGTGAGAGGGCTTAAGGCGTGACAATGAATAAGGCTTCATTGACAGTGATGGTGATGAAAAATGGCCCTGGCACTTTAAAAGACAAAATAAAACATTAGGGATATGTGGCCCTCAGCTTCAAGGAGGAGAAGTTTGTGTGTGTGTGTGTGTGTGTGTGTGTGTGTGTGCGTGTGCGTGTGCGTGTGCGTGTGTGTGTGGGGATGTGTGTGTGTGTTATATAGGCCAGTCAACCATTGACTATGAGCTACATCATTACTGCTATACTCTACTGTCATTGTCCTTCACAGGTACTGGATGATAATACTGCCAAGAGTCTTTTATTCTTTTGTTATGCCTACACATACACACACCCCGGCCGGTGAGGAATACGGAGCGTTGGTTTCTTCATTGGCAGCTTATTTTCTAACGTCGCAACTTGTCTAATTTGTTTGGATAAATGCCTTTAAAGGAAATTAGAACTCCCAGGCCACTTCCTTGTTCAGCTCTATTGAATTATAGGACTGAGGTAATTGACTGAGATTGCAGTGTGAGAGGGGGATGGGGAAGGAGAGGGAATCAAACTGTGAATCTACCTCTTCCGCCCTCTCCCCTCCTCCCTTCTTCGCCCATGGGAGGAACAAGATGAGTGGCTTTAATATCAGAGACTCCGTCTTCATCCCCAATCCCTCCATCCATCCATCCATCCCTCCATCCCCATCCCTCCATCTCCAACTCCTCTCCTCTGTCCTCCCCCCATCCACCCGTCAGAAGCGACACACAGTACAGTACTATGTATTTTCAGTGACACACAGTACATGCAGTAGTAGGTATTGTCAGTGACACACAGTACAGTAGTATGTGTTGTCAGTGACACACAGTACAGTAGTATGTATTGTCAGTGACACACAGTACAGTAGTATGTATTGTCAGTTACACATAGTACAGTAGTATGTGTTGTCAGTGACACACAGTACAGTAGTATTTGTTGTCAGTGACACACAGTGCATACAGTAGTATGTATTGTCAGTGACACACAGTACAGTAGTCTGTATTGTCAGTGGCACACAGTACAGTAGTCTGTATTGTCAGTGGCACACAGTACAGTAGTCTGTATTGTCAGTGACACACAGTACAGTAGTCTGTATTGTCAGTGGCACACAGTACAGTAGTCTGTATTGTCAGTGGCACACAGTACAGTAGTCTGTATTGTCAGTGACACACAGTACAGTAGTCTGTATTGTCAGTGGCACACAGTACAGTAGTCTGTATTGTCAGTGACACACAGTACAGTAGTGTGTATTGTCAGTGGCACACAGTACAGTAGTCTGTATTGTCAGTGACACACAGTACAGTAGTATGTGTTGTCAGTGACACACAGTACAGTAGTATTTGTTGTCAGTGACACACAGTGCATACAGTAGTATGTATTGTCAGTGACACACAGTACAGTAGTCTGTATTGTCAGTGGCACACAGTACAGTAGTCTGTATTGTCAGTGGCACACAGTACA
The DNA here is from genome assembly GCF_045679555.1 of Salvelinus alpinus. NCBI lineage: Eukaryota > Metazoa > Chordata > Actinopteri > Salmoniformes > Salmonidae > Salvelinus > Salvelinus alpinus. The sequence goes on from NC_092111.1 coordinate 21,337,355, forward strand.
GTAGTCTGTATTGTCAGTGACACACAGTACAGTAGTCTGTATTGTCAGTGGCACACAGTACAGTAGTCTGTATTGTCAGTGACACACAGTACAGTAGTGTGTATTGTCAGTGGCACACAGTACAGTAGTCTGTATTGTCAGTGACACACAGTACAGTAGTCTGTATTGTCAGTGGCACACAGTACAGTAGTCTGTATTGTCAGTGGCACACAGTACAGTAGTCTGTATTGTCAGTGGCACACAGTACAGTAGTCTGTATTGTCAGTGACACACAGTACAGTAGTGTGTATTGTCAGTGACACACAGTACAGTAGTGTGTGTTGTCAGTGAGAAGTGAGATGTGTGACTGTAGTGGCTGCTGCAGCTTTTTCACAGTGATTTAAACACCTCATGTCCCTCTCACTTAACCCCATGTCCTATCTACTCATCTTTTTTGTATGTTGCACTCTGTCACTCTCTCTCTCACTCTCTGTCTCTCTGTCACTCTCTCTCTCTCTGTGTCTCTCTCTCACTCTATGTCTCTCTCACTCTCTCTGTCTCTCTCTTTTTCTGTCTCTCTCTGTGTCTCTTTCTCTCTCTCAATTCAATTCAAAAGGCCTTTCTTTCTCTGTCTTGTCTTTATTTCTGTCTGTCTGTCTGTCTGTCTGTCTGTCTGTCTGTCTGTCTGTCTGTCTGTCTGTCTGTCTGTCTGTCTGTCTGTCTGTCTGTCTGTCTGTCTGTCTGTCTGTCTGCCTCTTTCTTTGACTGTGAAGTGAACAAGGACAGAGACGTTTGTGTTTCCTTTATTTTCTGAACTGTGAAAGTCATACAGTCATGTGGTTTTCTCTGAACCGTCAGTGACGACATATGGAGGAATACAATTAAAGATGTATTTATGCAGCGCTTTGGGGGGCGATAGTTTAACTTTTTTATGGATAAAGTTCACAGTCAAAAAGAATGTTAAACACTTGTGCACACCTTAACACACTCACACACATGCGTTACACACACACAAACATGCACGCAAACACAGACACACTTCAACCTGTGTGTGTGTGTGCCCTTGCTGTGAGTACAGGCAGGCCGGCTGGGGAGGCCCAGTCATCCAGAACAGATGGGCCATTTCATGTTAACTATCTAAAAACAAACAAATGATCATCAGCTTCTCCATCCACAGTAATACTGAACACACACCTCCTGCACGCACGCACGCACGCACGCAGGCACGCACACACACACACACACACACACACACACACACCTCTGTAAGGTAAGCAATTCCCCAAATGGTGCTTTGTCTACCTCTTTTTTCTCTCTTTCTCTCACTCGTCTCTTTATCCCTCCCTCCCGCTCTCCCTTTCTCTACCTCCCTCTCTCTCACTCTCCCTATGTCTCTCTTTCCCTGACTCCCCTGAGTCTCACTTATATTCCTCCATCTCACATTCCATCCCTTTCTCTCCTCTTTTCCACATTCCATCCCTCTCTCTCTCTCTCCCTCTTCCCCTGTCTCAGCCTATTCTCTGTTCTGAATCAGTTTATTTTCTTGTCTGCTGACTTTGGACTTTCTTCCCCCTCCTCTCCCTCTTCCTCTCCCCCCTCCTCCTCTCCCTCTTCCTCTACCCCCTCTCCCACCTCCTCTCCCTCTACCTCCTCTCCCTTTTCCTCTCCCTCCTCCCCCTCTTTCTCTTCCCCTCCTTCTCCTCTCCCTCTTCCTCTCCCTCCTCTCCCTCTTTCTCTCCACCTCCTTCTCCTCTCCCTCTTCCTCTCCCCCTCCTCCTCCTCTCCCTCTTCCTCCCCCCTCTCCCTCCCTCTTCCTCTACCTCCTCCCTCTTCCTCTCCCCCCTCCTCCTCTCCCTCTACCTTCTCTCCCTCTTCCTCTCCCCCTCCTCCTCCTCATCTTCATCTACCTCCTCTCCCTCTCCCCCCTCCTCTCCCTCTCCCCCTCTTCCTCCTCCTCTACCTCTTCCTCTCCCCCTCTTCCTCTCCCCCTCCCCCTCCTCTCCCCCTCCTCCTCTCCCTCTTCCTCTCCCCCTCTTCCTCTCCCCCTTACTCTCCCCTCCTCTTCCTCTCCCCCCTCTTCCTCTCCCCCTCCTCCTCCTCCTCTCCCTCTTTCTCTCCCCTCCTTCTCCTCTCCCTCTTCCTCTCCTCCTCCTCCTCCTCTCCCTCTTCCTCTCCCCCCTCCTCCTCCTCTCCCTTTTCCTCTACCTCCTCTTCCTCTACACCTCCTCCTTCTCTCCCTCTTCTTGTCCCCCCTTCTCCTCCTCCTCACTTTCTCACCAAAGACAAACTGCTGCTGATGAAAACAACTTTATTAGCATATATTCATTCAGTACTTAGAGATGATCTAACTGTCAATACGTGGGAGATGATTATGTTAAGCTGTACCCACTGTAAGATCAGGACTGAAGAGCCTTTTGAACAACTTTATAACAAGGGCAGGGAGTGCCATGTTTACACACCTACGACTCATCATCCCCAAGTTTCTTCAGACAAAGACTGCTTACGGTCTGCCTGCCTGCCTGCCTGCCTTCCTACCTCCCTCAAACTCACTTTCTCTTTCAGTTTCTTCCTCCCACATTGTCTCTCTTTCTCTCTCAATCTCTTCTTTCATTCCTAGCCCTATCACTATTCTCCTCTCCCTAATGGCTTGCCATTTTCCTGTCTCTCTCTCCTTTATTCCTTTTATTTCCTTCTCCTTTCCATGTCTCTACTTTCTCCTCTCCTCTCCTCTCCTCTCCTCTCCTCTCCTCTCCTCTCCTCTCCTCTCAGTATGTTAGTGTAGGGCCTGGTACATAGAGATACTTCACCTCTATTCCTCTCACTTTAAAGTGTTCCCTGCTACCTGTCACAGCTGTATGGCTGATTCCTGTCCTCCTCCCACTCTCGCTCTCCCTCTCTCTCTATCTCTCTCTCTCTCTCTCTCCCCCTCCCACTCTCTCACTACCTCTCTCTCCCTCTTGCTCTCTCACTGTCAGGACCCGGTGCGAGAAACAGTCACTAAATCGGCAGAACCCAGAAGATGAGGCAGACACAGCAGTACTAGAGATGGTGGTTTAATAAAAAATAGATATCTTCCAAAATACAAAGAAAATCCACAAAGTGGTAAAAACAGCAAGGGAAAAACAAACCTCAAAAGACTAATCCAAAATACAAAAGAACAAAACCAGAGAACCTCTGGAAAATCCAACAAGAGAAAAATATATGTTCACAACAAGGCTTGGGCTGGGGCTGGGTGCTAACATACAAACACTGAGCAAGGAACTGAGGAACACACAGGGATTAAATACTAACAAGGGAACGACATACAGGTGCAAACAATAATTAGAGCAAGGGAAAAACAAAAGGTACAAAAAAGGTGCAATGGGGACATCTAGTGACAAAAAAACAGAACAGTCCTGGCCAAAACCTGACAGAATCCCCCTCCTAGGAACGGCTCCTGACGTTCCTACCAGCCTTCTCAGGGTGGAGAGCCCTGAACTGACGAATGAGGTCAGGGTCCAGTATGTCCTTGGCAGGAACCCAGGAGCGCTCCTCGGGACCGTAGCCTTCCCAGTCCACCAGATACTGCCAGGACCGCTGCACCCGGCGGGAGTCCAGTATCCGGTGGACGGTATAAGCCGACTGGCCTCCGATGACACGGGGCGGAGGGGGAGGTCTGCCTGCCGGAATAAGGGGAGAAAAAACAACAGGTTTTAATAAAGAAATGTGAAATGTGGGATTGATTTTAAGGGATCTGGGTAAGTGCAGGCGAAAAGTAACGGGATTGACTCTCCTGGCAATCTTAAAGGGTCCGATGAATCTCTGGGACAGCTTGCGAGACTCCACCCGTAGCGGTAAGTTTTTTGTTGAGAGCCATACTCTCTGGCCGGGGTACAGGGTAGGACCGGGACGGCGACGTCTGTTGGCTTGTCGTTGGTACTGCTGTGAGGAACGCAGAAGATTAAGACGGGCCTTCTTCCACGTAAGCCGACAGCGTCTGATGAACCTCGAGGCTGAAGGCACTCTGACTTCTGCCTCCTGGTCCGGGAACAATAGAGGAGCATAGCCAAACTGACACTCGTGCGGGGATATACCAGTGGAGGAGGAGCACAAGGTGTTGTGCGCGTACTCAGCCCAAACAATGAAGGATGACCATGTGGATGGGTTGTTGGAAACCATACATCTGAGGGTGGTTTCCAGCTCCTGATTCATCCTCTCAGTTTGGCCGTTGGACTCCGGATGGTACCCTGAAGATAAACTGGCCGTGGCCCCTATGAGTTGGCAGAAGGCCTTCCAAAACCTTGAGGCGAACTGGGGACCTCTGTCGGAAACCATATCTTGCGGGATGCCAAAGACTCGGAACACATGGTTAATCACCAACTCAGCTGTTTCCTTGGCAGAAGGTAATTTGGTCAAGGGAACAAACCTGGCCGCCTTAGAAAACCTGTTGATGATGACTAGGATCGTAGTATTACCATGGGACGGAGGAAGGCCAGTAATAAAGTCCAGCGAGATATGGGACCAGGGTCGGTGGGGAATAGATAAAGGGTGAAGGAGTCCTTGAGGGCGGAGGTGAGAAGATTTGCCCTGGCAGCACACGGAACAGGCCTTGACGAAAGTGGCAACATCTTCTTTTATGGTGGGCCACCAGAACTTACGCTGGATGAACTCCAAGGTGCGACCTACGCCCGGGTGACAGGTGAGGCGAGAGGAGTGCCCCCACAGAAGGACTTGGGACCTTGCTGCCTTGGGAACAAACAACCGATTAGCAGGACCTCCTCCAGGGCCCGGTTCGATGGCTTGAGCTTGTTTCACGGTATCCTCCACTTGCCACGAGATCGGAGCCACGATCTTAGCGGCAGGAAGAACAGTCATGTCAGTATCTTCTCGAATGGCAGGAGAGTAGACTCGTGACAAGGCATCCGGTTTGAGATTCTTCGACCCGGGTCTATAGGTGAGAATAAACTGGAATCGGCTGAAGAAAAGAGACCATAGAGCTTGTCTGGAGTTCAACCGCTTCGCCTGCTGGATATACTCCAGATTTTTGTGGTCCGTAAGCACTTGAAACGGTTGAGAAGCCCCCTCGAGCCAGTGTCTCCATTCCTTCAATGCCATCTTAACCGCTAGGAGTTCACGATCCCCCACATCGTAATTCCTCTCGGCCGGGGTAAGCCGGTGAGAGAAGAAGGCGCAAGGATGAAGCCTCTTGTCTTCACCCCTCTGAGACAGGACAGCTCCAACACCAACCTCTGATGCGTCTACCTCCACCACAAAAGGTTCATCCGCCGTCGGTAGTGTCAGGATGGGAGCAGAGAGGATGCGCTGCTTGAGTCCTTGGAAGGCCGTCTCAGCTTCTCTTCCCCACAGAAACCTTGTGTTGCCACCCTTGGTTAAAGCTGAGAGAGGGGCTGCCACCGAGCTGAAGTTCTTGATGAACTTGCGGTAGAAGTTAGTGAAGCCCAGGAAACGCTGAACTTCCTTAACGGACTTGGGGGTGGGCCAATCTGCTACCGCCCCTACCTTCTTGGGGTCCATCTGGACTCGACCGGGTTCCACTACAAATCCCAGGAACTGTACTCGAGAGGAATGGAATTCACACTTTTCCGGCTTAACGTACAAATGGCTGTCTAGGAGGCGTTTGAGCACTTGTCTGACATGCTTAGTGTGTTCTTGAAGGGAGCTCGAAAAGATGAGGATGTCATCCAAGTAAACAAACACGAAAATGTTAAGCATATCCCTAAGCACATCGTTTATGAGCGCTTGGAACACAGCCGGGGCGTTGGTCAGGCCGAAGGGCATCACCAAGTATTCGTAGTGACCAGTAGGCGTGTTGAAAGCGGTCTTCCACTCGTCACCGGGTTTGATCCGCACAAGATGGTATGCGTTCCGCAGGTCAAGCTTAGTGAAGACCACTGCTTCCTGGAGCAGCTCAAAGGCTGTGGCCATAAGGGGTAGCGGGTAGCGGTTACGGACGGTTATGGCATTAAGTCCCCGGTAGTCGATGCAAGGACGTAATCCCCCGTCTTTTTTGGCCACAAAGAAAAACCCTGCTCCCGCCGGCGAGGTGGATGGACGCATGAGGCCTGCTGCCAGAGCGTCCTTGATGTAGGTATCCATAGCAGCTCGTTCGGGAGGAGATAGGGAAAAGATCCGACCCCTGGGGGGGCAGGTGCCCGGAAACAGGTCGATGGGGCAATCGTAAGGTCTATGGGGTGGTAGTTTGGTGGCCCTCTGTTTGCTAAATACCGGTTTGAGGTCATGGTAACACTCGGGAACTCGGGACAGGTCGATGGATTCTAGAGACTCGGGAGGGGAACTCGGGGAACTTGGGAAGATACAAGTGGCTTGGCACGTAGGACCCCACTGCTTGATAGTGCCCACAGACCAGTCGATGTGAGGGTTATGGCTGTGAAGCCAGGGGTATCCAAGGACGAGAGGGAACTCGGAACACGAGGTCAGATGAAAGTTCATCACTTCCTGGTGTTGGGAAACTGAAAGACGCAAGGGGGTAGTGACACGAGTGACAAGTCCAGATCCCAAAGGGCTTCCATCCAACGTAGTAACCCTTATGGGGTCACTTAGAGGTTCAGAGGGAACGCCATTCTCCTTCGCCCAGACACCATCCATGAAGTTACCTGCGGCTCCAGAGTCTACCAAGGCTTGAAGGGGAAGCTCGTGGTTGTCCCAGGAAAGGGTAACTGGAATGAGCAGGCGGGAGTTGGATGGATGAGAGGAGGTTATGTTTCCCATTACCGTCCTCCCAGGCCTGCACGGGAGAGTGCGATTTCCCTGGAGCCCGGGACACGGGTAGAGGAAATGGCCCGGTTTGCCGCAATATAGACAGCATCGCTCCCTCACCCGGCGGTCTCTCTCAGCCTGGGAGATGCGTCCAACCTGCATGGGTTCCGGTGGAGTCAGCGGGGATAAAGGTGGAGACTCGGAGCTGGGACCGATAGGAGCTAGGGTGAGAGATCTATGGTTGAGCTCTCTCTCTCTCAGACGCTGGTCTATGCGTGAAGCCAACTTGATCAGGGACTCGAGGTTGTCCGGTGGTTCCCGAGTGACCAGTTCATCTTGGATGGTGTCGGAAAGACCCTTCAAAAAGCACACTGTGAGCGCCTCGTCATTCCAGCCACTCGCTGCTGCCACCGTGCGGAACTGGATGGCATAGTCCGTCACGCTGCGCCGACCTTGGCGGAGAGTCAGGAGCTGTTTGGCTGAGTCAGGACCGCTGGTAGGACCTTGAAACACTCGCTTGAATTCTTCAGCAAAGGTAGAGTAGCTGGCACAGCAGGGACTTTGGGCATCCCACACAGCAGTAGCCCAGGCTAGGGCTTTTTCCGACAGCAGGGTGATGATATATGCTATCTTGGACCGGTCGGTGGGAAATGACGAGGGTTGCAGCTCGAAGGAGAGAGAACATTGGGTGAAAAACCACTTACAACCACTCGGATCACCTGAGAACCGTTGGGGAGGCGGCAGACGAGGTTCAGCCAGGGGGTTAACTGCCACGGGCACTTGAATCTGATGAACTGGAGCAGAAGCGGTTGCAGGAGAAAGTTGATCAGAAATCTGCTTTATGGAAGTCATCATCTCCGACAGAAGTTGAGAATGTCCAGCCATTAAGGCCTCTTGCTGAACCAGAGCAGCTTCGTGACGTTGGACAGTCCCCTCGTGGTGGGACAGCATGGGAAAAAAGTGTCTGGGTACTGGCTGCCTCTGGGTTCATTTTAATGGCTCAGTGTTTCTGTCAGGACCCGGTGCGAGAAACAGTCACTAAATCGGCAGAACCCAGAAGATGAGGCAGACACAGCAGTACTAGAGATGGTGGTTTAATAAAAAATAGATATCTTCCAAAATACAAAGAAAATCCACAAAGTGGTAAAAACAGCAAGGGAAAAACAAACCTCAAAAGACTAATCCAAAATACAAAAGAACAAAACCAGAGAACCTCTGGAAAATCCAACAAGAGAAAAATATATGTTCACAACAAGGCTTGGGCTGGGGCTGGGTGCTAACATACAAACACTGAGCAAGGAACTGAGGAACACACAGGGATTAAATACTAACAAGGGAACGACATACAGGTGCAAACAATAATTAGAGCAAGGGAAAAACAAAAGGTACAAAAAAGGTGCAATGGGGACATCTAGTGACAAAAAAACAGAACAGTCCTGGCCAAAACCTGACACTCACTTTCTCTCTCTCTTCCTCTCTCTCTCCCCCTCTCTCTCCCTCTCTCTCTACCTTGCTCTCTCTCTCCCACCACTCTCTCTCTACTGCTCTCTCTCTCTCTTCCCCCCCACTCTCTCTTCCACCCACTCTCTCTCCCCCTCTCTCCTCTCCTCCTGCTCCCTTTCACTCATTACTGCGCCCTCAGCTCAGCTCTATTTATGACAACAACAACAACCTCGGCTATAGATATATAGTGTCATGGTGGAGTGTCTATTATTTATATACAGTGAGATAGAGAGTGTGTGGGTGAAGACTGGATCTGTGTCTCATGATGACGGTGCCTCAGCCTCTCGCCTTACTCTCTGTCTGTCTGTCTGTCTGTCTGTCTGTCTGTCTGTCTTTATTTCTGTCTGTCTGTCTGTCTGCCTGTCTGCCTGTCTGCCTGTCTGTCTGTCTGTCTGTCTGTCTGTCTGTCTGTCTGTCTGTCTGTCTGTGTGTGTGTGTGTGTGTGTGTGTGTGTGTGTGTGTGTGTGTGTGTGTGTGTGTGTCTCCGTGTGTTGTCATGCTTGCTAATGCATGAGTCTGTGTTCTCTCTCTCCCCTCCAGAAGTCGAGTGCGGAACAACGCGTGAGGCTGGACCTGGGCCTGTGGGATAAGTTCAGTGAGCTGGCTACTAAGTGCATTATAAAGATTGTGGAGTTTGCCAAACGAGTACCTGGTTTTACAGGACTCACCATAGCTGACCAGATCACGCTGCTTAAAGCTGCCTGCCTCGACATACTGGTAAGGACTGACTGTCACACACACACACACACACACACACACACACACACACACACACACACACACACACACACACACACACACACACACAGATCACACACACACACAGATCACACTGATCAAAGCTGCCTTCCTTGACATACTGGTACGTATCAGTAGTTTGAAAAGCAATACATCTCTTATGTACATAGTTAGTGCATTCATTCCTATGTAGTAAGACTAGTTTTATTCCTTCATATCAGTGTTCCTCAACCTCTGGTCCCTAATGGTTAACTGACACTGATTAAGTCACTTCTACAGGGTAGTTATAATGTAAATGGACATCCAAGGAGGGATAATATAGTAGTTTATCAATCTGTGGTACAGGAAGAGTTGAGACACAGCCTCAAGGTTCATTTTTGCAAATGGAATCACAGCAGTAATTGTGCTCGCCTGACGAATGGCACAGATTAGCACTGTGAATCACAGCAGTAATTGTGCTCGCCTGACGAATGGCACAGATTAGCACTGTGAATCACAGCAGTAATTGTGCTCGCCTGACGAATGGCACAGATTAGCACTGTGAATCACAGCAGTAATTGTGCTCGCCTGACGAATGGCACAGATTAGCACTGTGAATCACAGCAGTAATTGTGCTCGCCTGACGAATGGCACAGATTAGCACTGTGAATCACAGCAGTAATTGTGCTCGCCTGACGAATGGCACAGATTAGCACTGTGAATCACAGCAGTAATTGTGCTAATTGTGAATCCATGCAGAAACACATAGCGTACCTTTACCACATGAACAGGTTTCTATTTAATGACAAAAGGTTTGGCCTAATTCCATATGTACTGTTTAGTGTGTAAAGATCACTGATAACTGGGTTTGCTCTCTCCACTGAGGTAGCTAGGCAATACACTAGGCAATACGCTAGGCAATACGCTAGGCAATACGCTAGGCAATACGCTAGGCAATACACTAGGCAATACGCTAGGCAATACGCTAGGCAATACGCTAGGCAATACGCTAGGCAATACGCTAGGCAATACGCTAGGCAATACGCTAGGCAATACGCTAGTCACACTAGTCAATACGCTAGGCAATACGCCAGTCAATACGCTAGGCAATACGCTAGGCAATACGCTAGTCACACTAGTCAATACGCTAGGCAATACGCTAGGCAATACACTAGGCAATACGCTAGGCAATACACTAGGCAATACGCTAGGCAATACCCTAGGCAATACGCTAGTCACACTAGTCAATACGCTAGGCAATACGCCAGTCAATACGCCAGTCAATACGCTAGTCAATACGCTAGGCAATGCGCTAGGCAATACGCTAGTCAATACGCTAGGCAATATGCTAGGCAATCGGCTAGTCACGCTAGTCAATACGCTAGTCAAATACACTAGGTAATACGCTAGGCAATATGCTAGTCAAAACACTAGTCAATACGCTAGGCAATATGCTAGTCAAAACACTAGTCAATACGCTAGGCAATACGCTAGGCAATACGCTAGGCATTCGGCTAGTCACGCTAGTCAATACGCTAGTCAATACGCTAGTCAAATACGCTAGTCAAATACGCTAGTCAATACGCTAGGCAATACGCTGGGCAATCGGCTAGTCACGCTAGTCAATACGTTAGTCAATACGCTAGTCAAATACGCTAGGCAATATGCTAGTCAATACACTAGTCAATACGCTAGTCAATACGCTAGGCAATACGCCAGTCAATACGCCAGGCAATACGCCAGTCAATACGCCAGGCAATACGCCAGTCAATACGCTAGGCAATACGCTAGGCAATACGCTAGGCAATACGCTAGTCAATACGCTAGGCAATACGCTAGGCAATACGCTAGTCAATACGCTAGTCAATACGCTAGTCAATACGCTAGGCAATACGCTAGTCAATACGCTAGTCAATACGCTGAAACCTCTGAACTTCCTCCCTAGAGTCCGGTCCTTAGACCTTATTGGTCGGTTTGCGCAGCCAGCCAATTGAAGAGAAGGTTAATTGATCCTGACAGTCGATCAGTATGTGGAGGAGCCATCCTTAATCAGATGACATTAGGTTAGTGTTTCAGATGTAACTCGGCTCCAAATCTAATAAAGGATTGAAATGCTTGTGTCTTTCTGCAGTGAAGTTGTTTTTGTTCATATTTGTCTGGGTTGCTGTATGTTTTTCTGGAGCAGGGATCTGAAATACGGGGGAGCACATTGTTAGAAGATCGCCCCTGGCTGAGTGCTGTTGGTTTATATATTTGTTTATTTAGGAGTAGTGCAGTCACGTGCTGTGATAATATTGCCTCAGTAATGAGAGAGAGAGAAGAGAATGAAGAGGCGGGAGAGAGAGAAGGGGAAGGGAGGGGGAGAAAGAAAGAAAGAAAGAAAGAAAGAAAGAAAGAGAGGAGAGAGGGGTGGATTGTGTCAAGTTCCAGAGACATGTGTCTCTCTCTGTCTCCACGGGGCTATCCTCGGTCAGCTCCTTACCTCTCTCTGTCTCCACGGGCCTATCCTCAGTCAGCTCCTTGCCTCTCTCTCTGTCTCCACGGGGCTATCCTCAGTCAGCTCCTTACCTCTCTCTGTCTCCACGGGGCTATCCTCAGTCAGCTCCTTGCCTCTCTCTCTGTCTCCACGGGGCTATCCTCAGTCAGCTCCTTGCCTCTCTCTCTGTCTCCACGGGGCTATCCTCAGTCAGCTCCTTGCCTCTCTCTCTGTCTCCACGGGGCTATCCTCAGTCAGCTCCTTGTCTCTCTCTCTGTCTCCACGGGGCTATCCTCAGTCAGCTCCTTGTCTCTCTCTCTGTCTCCACGGGGCTATCCTCAGTCAGCTCCTTCTCTCTCTCTCTCTGTCTCCACGGGGCTATCCTCAGTCAGCTCCTTGTCTCTCTCTCTGTCTCCATGGGGCTATCCTCAGTCAGCTCCTTCTCTCTCTCTCTGTCTCCACGGGGCTATCCTCAGTCAGCTCCTTGTCTCTCTCTCTGTCTCCACGGGGCTATCCTCAGTCAGCTCCTTCTCTCTCTCTCTCTCTGTCTACACGGGGCTATCCTCAGTCAGCTCCTTGTCTCTCTCTCTGTCTCCACGGGGCTATCCTCAGTCAGCTCCTTCTCTCTCTCTCTGTCTCCACGGGGCTATCCTCAGTCAGCTCCTTGTCTCTCTCTCTGTCTCCACGGGGCTATCCTCAGTCAGCTCCTTGTCTCTCTCTCTGTCTCCACGGGGCTATCCTCAGTCAGCTCCTTCTCTCTCTCTCTGTCTCCACGGGGCTATCCTCAGTCAGCTCCTTGCCTCTCTCTCTGTCTCCACGGGGCTATCCTCAGTCAGCTCCTTCTCTCTCTCTCTGTCTCCACGGGGCTATCCTCAGTCAGCTCCTTGCCTCTCTCTCTGTCTCCACGGGGCTATCCTCAGTCAGCTCCTTGCCTCTCTCTCTGTCTCCACGGGGCTATCCTCAGTCAGCTCCTTCTCTCTCTCTGTCTCCACGGGGCTATCCTCAGTCAGCTCCTTGCCTCTCTCTCTGTCTCCACGGGGCTATCCTCAGTCAGCTCCTTGCCTCTCTCTCTGTCTCCACGGGGCTATCCTCAGTCAGCTCCTTGCCTCTCTCTGTCTCCACGGGGCTATCCTCAGTCAGCTCCTTGTCTCTCTCTCTCTGTCTCCACGGGGCTATCCTCAGTCAGCTCCTTGCCTCTCTCTCTGTCTCCACGGGTCTATCCTCAGTCAGCTCCTTGCCTCTCTCTCTGTCTACACAGGGCTATCCTCAGTCAGCTCCTTGTCTCTCTCTCTGTCTTCACGGGGCTATCCTCAGTCAGCTCTTTCTCTCTCTCTGTCTCCACGGGGCTATCCTCAGTCAGCTCCTTGTCTCTCTCTCTGTCTTCACGGGGCTATCCTCAGTCAGCTCCTTGCCTCTCTCTCTGTCTTCACGGGGCTATCCTCAGTCAGCTCCTTGTCTCTCTCTCTGTCTTCACGGGGCTATCCTCAGTCAGCTCCTTGTCTCTCTCTCTGTCTTCACGGGGCTATCCTCAGTCAGCTCCTTGCCTCTCTCTCTGTCTCCACGGGGCTATCCTCAGTCAGCTCCTTGCCTCTCTCTCTGTCTTCACGGGGCTATCCTCAGTCAGCTCCTTGTCTCTCTCTCTGTCTCCACGGGGCTATCCTCAGTCAGCTCCTTGTCTCTCTCTCTGTCTTCACGGGGCTATCCTCAGTCAGCTCCTTGTCTCTCTCTCTGTCTCCACGGGGCTATCCTCAGTCAGCTCCTTGCCTCTCTCTCTGTCTCCACGGGGCTATCCTCAGTCAGCTCCTTGCCTCTCTCTCTGTCTCCATGGGGCTATCCTCAGTCAGCTCCTTCTCTCTCTCTCTGTCTCCACGGGGCTATCCTCAGTCAGCTCCTTGTCTCTCTCTCTGTCTCCACGGGGCTATCCTCAGTCAGCTCCTTGCTCTCTCTCTCTGTCTCCACGGGGCTATCCTCAGTCAGCTCCTTGCCTCTCTCTCTGTCTCCACGGGTCTATCCTCAGTCAGCTCCTTGCCTCTCTCTCTGTCTACACAGGGCTATCCTCAGTCAGCTCCTTGTCTCTCTCTCTGTCTTCACGGGGCTATCCTCAGTCAGCTCTTTCTCTCTCTCTGTCTCCACGGGGCTATCCTCAGTCAGCTCCTTGTCTCTCTCTCTGTCTTCACGGGGCTATCCTCAGTCAGCTCCTTGCCTCTCTCTCTGTCTTCACGGGGCTATCCTCAGTCAGCTCCTTGTCTCTCTCTCTGTCTTCACGGGGCTATCCTCAGTCAGCTCCTTGTCTCTCTCTCTGTCTTCACGGGGCTATCCTCAGTCAGCTCCTTGCCTCTCTCTCTGTCTCCACGGGGCTATCCTCAGTCAGCTCCTTGCCTCTCTCTCTGTCTTCACGGGGCTATCCTCAGTCAGCTCCTTGCCTCTCTCTGTCTCCACGGGGCTATCCTCAGTCAGCTCCTTGTCTCTCTCTCTCTCTCTCCACGGGGCTATCCTCAGTCAGCTCCTTGTCTCTCTCTCTCTGTCTCCACGGGGCTATCCTCAGTCAGCTCCTTGCCTCTCTCTCTGTCTCCACGGGGCTATCCTCAGTCAGCTCCTTGCCTCTCTCTCTGTCTTCACGGGGCTATCCTCAGTCAGCTCCTTGTCTCTCTCTCTGTCTCCACGGGGCTATCCTCAGTCAGCTCCTTGCCTCTCTCTCTGTCTCCACGGGGCTATCCTCAGTCAGCTCCTTGTCTCTCTCTCTGTCTTCACGGGGCTATCCTCAGTCAGCTCCTTGTCTCTCTCTCTGTCTTCACGGGGCTATCCTCAGTCAGCTCCTTGCCTCTCTCTCTCTCCTCTCATCCTCAGATCAGCCCCCCCCCCCCGGGTCAGCCTGACCTGAAAAGGTCCTTCTCTCTCTCTACACTGGTAGCTCACAGCACAGCAGCAACAATAGTCTCACTGTTCAGTGCCCAGGGTTAGAATCATATATCACGGGGGTGGTATTTAATAAAGTAGTATTAAATATTTAATAGATTTAGTCAAGTAAATGTCATGATGAATGTGATCATAATGTGACGTCTGTATATATGTTGTTCTGTCCAGAGACTGCAGTGTATTCTGAAATGGATAGATCCTACATATCAGTAGTGTTATTGGAGTTTCTGGTGGTCTAGATAAGTAGTGGCTGTATCACACTATCACTTCCTGGTGTGATGAGAGCTGCTGCCACACTGTCCGGCTGTGTGAGCGAGATAACAGGACGTGCTACTATCCCTGTGCTCTTAGCACTGATTAGATGGGTGATTTGCAGTAATGCTAGATGGATTTGTTTGTTATGACTAAGTGGTATTTGTCAAATGTGACAAGTCACTGGGGTTGAAGAGGTGAGAAGTTCAAGTCCTGCTCTCACAGATACACACACACACCTGGGTCAACGAGTGTGTGGGGAAGGAACAAACTGTGTGTGTGTGTGTGTGTGTGTGTGTGTGTGTGTGTGTGTGTGTGTGTGTGTGTGTGTGTGTGTGTGTGTGTGTGTGTCTAATGAAGAGACAGACAGTGTCAGGCTTTGAAGCCAGTTGAGTGTGCTGGCACTGACAGCTAGTGAGTGGTGTGTGTCTGTACGTGTGAGTGCGCGTTGACAGTGAGTGGCAGGAGCGTCCGCAACATGAAACAGAATAAAACATGGAGGCTGGCAGAGATTCAAATGCCAGGCTGGCCAGACACACACACACACACACACACACACACACACACACACACACACACACACACACACACACACACACACACACACACACACACACACACACACACACACACACACACACACACACACACACACACACACACACTGTATAGTAGAATCCAGCAGCAGGCATACAGAAACACTGTGAGGTTCCTCCTCAAGGTCATGATCATAGAGGGGGTTTCTCTCTTTAGTCTTTGTTGGCTGTGAAACTTTGTCAGTCCTAGCTACAGGTATATAGTATAACTAGTGCATGGCCTTGTCCCTAGCTTCTCTCAGTGGGCTTCACTTTGAGTTTGTCTACTCTTTCCCTCACTGTCCCTCTCTCCTCTTCTCCCCTCACTGTCCTTCTTCTCTCCCTCACTGTCCCTCTCTCCTTTTCTCCCCTCACTGTCCTTCTTCTCTCCCTCACTGTCCCTCTCTCCTCTTCTCCCCTCACTGTCCCTCTCTCCTCTTCTCCCCTCACTGTCCCTCTACTCTCCCTCACTGTCCCTCTCTCCTCTTCTCCCCTCACTGTCTCTCTACTCTCCCTCACTGTCCCTCTCTCCTCTTCTCCCCTCACTGTTTCCTCTCTCCTCTACTCTCCCTCACTGTCCCTCTCTCCTCTTCTCCCCTCACTGTCCTTCTTCTCTCCCTCACTGTCCCCCCTCCTCTTCTCCCCTCACTGTCCTTCTTCTCTCCCTCACTGTCCCTCTCTCCTCTTCTCCCCTCACTGTCCCTCTCTCCTCTTCTCTCCCTCACGGTCCCTCTCTCCTCTTTCCCCTCACTGTCCCTCTCTCCTCTTCTCTCCCTCACGGTCCCGCTCTCCTCTTCTCCTCCTCACTGTCCCTCTCTCCTCTTCTCTCCCTCACGGTCCCTCTCTCCTCTTCTCCCCTCACTGTCCCTCTCTCCTCTTCTCTCCCTCACGGTCCCTCTCTCCTCTTTCCCCTCACTGTCCCTCTCTCCTCTTCTCTCCCTCACGGTCCCTCTCTCCTCTTTCCCCTCACTGTCCCTCTCTCCTCTTCTCTCCCTCACTGTCCCTCTCTCCTCTTCTCCTCCTCACTGTCCCTCTCCTCTCTTCTCATCTCCTCACCCATACTGCGTGCATACATAATGTCTCTCCTCCTCTCCTTTCCCCTGTCATATAGATTCTACGTATCTGTACCCGGTACACTCCGGACCAGGACACCATGACGTTCTCAGACGGGCTGACCCTGAACCGGACCCAGATGCACAACGCAGGCTTCGGCCCGCTCACCGACCTGGTGTTCACCTTCGCCCACCAGCTGCTGCCCATGGAGATGGACGACACAGAGACAGGCCTGCTCAGCGCCATCTGCCTCATCTCTGGAGGTACACTACACTTTCTTCACTTTCTTTCTGCAACACATCTGCACCACCTCTGATACAGTGGTCAGTGACAGAGACAGAGAGGTGATTTAAGAAGTGGTCAAAGTTGCCCAGTCTAAGGTGGCAGATGTGAACCTTTAACAAGTTATTAGAAAGGCAATCAAACTCCGAACACATTTGATACAGACTTAGACTGACTGACAAACAAACACAAAGTCTGTAATCAGGTCCTACACAGGTCCATCTCTGCGTGTGTGTGTGTGTGTGTGTGTGTGTGTGTGTGTGTGTGTGTGTGTGTGTGTGTGTGTGTGTGTGTGTGTGTGTGTGTGTGTGTGTGTGTGTGTGTGTGTGTGTGTGTGTGTGTGTGTGTGTGTGTGTGTGTGTGTGTGTGTGTGTGTGTGTGTGTGTGTGTGTGTGTTGGACTGTTCCGTTCAGCCTGTTCCAGCACACAACACACCAGACAGTAGTTCTCCCTCAGCTGGGACAGGGCAGGCAGACATTAATTCAAACACACACACAGTGATCTCTGCATAAATACAGTCTGACACACGCTCCTCCCCTGCAGTGTATAACTGGTGTATTGGGGAAGGTTTCCATTCCAAGGTGTGAATCCCCAGAGCCTTGCCATATATTGCATGCTGTTGTATAATCCCCAGGGGAAGAACTAAGCACTCTGCTGTGTCTCTCAGTAATATGACTCTGTGACTGGCAGGCCTCAGGTCCTACAGCAGGAGCTGGTGCTTTCAACGCACTCACACACTGACCCCGAATGGACTGAAGTGGTACTGCAAGCTTTTCAAGTCATAATGTCAAAATAAAATGATACAAATGTCATATAGAACTCCTGACTTTAGAGAACTGTGCAATATTAAACAAAAAGAAGGAATTTGATTTATTTTTCGTACT
Source organism: Salvelinus alpinus (assembly GCF_045679555.1). Taxonomy (NCBI): domain Eukaryota; kingdom Metazoa; phylum Chordata; class Actinopteri; order Salmoniformes; family Salmonidae; genus Salvelinus; species Salvelinus alpinus. Next base: position 21,354,709 of record NC_092111.1, read on the forward strand.
CCATTTTTGACGCCCTTTTAATGTTCCATTTAATGTTCCATGGAACATAACCAAGTTTCTAGACATTTACAGCACAACTCCTTTTATGCCAAACTATATCAAAGTGCAAGCTCATGGGGCCTATGGCCTGGTAAAGTCCTGGCTACGTGTTGCCCTACTCTATGACTCTGCTGCGTGTCTTTCCAACTTTTTGGTCATACTTAGCCTATCTGTCTCTCTCTCAGACCGGCAGGATCTGGAGGAACCCTCTAAGGTCGACCAGCTCCAGGAGCCTCTACTGGAAGCTCTGAAGATCTACGTGAGGAAGAGAAGGCCCAGCAAGCCACACATGTTCCCCAAGGCCCTGATGAAGATCACTGACCTCCGCAGCATCAGCGCCAAAGGTACAGACAGAGACTCATATACTAATGCAACTGAGTAGAAATGAGCACACTATAGATTCAATAGCATTTCAGTAGGCAAACTTTGTACACAGATGCCCTATAAAATCGTTTTGCAATATGTTTGTTTTGCAATATGTCCTTTCCTCTCCCTCCAGGTGCGGAGCGGGTCATCTCGTTGAAGATGGAGATCCCTGGCTCCATGCCTCCTCTGATCCAGGAGATGCTGGAGAACTCAGAGGGACAAGACGGCCAGAGCAGCACCCAGGGCGAGGATGGCAGCAGCCCCAAGAAGGGCACCCCTAAGGGGGGTACGGGGGGTAAACCCTCCCCTGTGTCCCCTGACCCCTCAGATAGCGATGGGCCCACAGTGGCCCCTGAGGAGGAAGAGGACCCCTAGGTCCCCGTGGAACTCAAGGGCCTCTCAGACAGACAGACACTCTCTCTATCTGACATTCCTTTGCACAAAAAAAAAACGAAAAATAGGTTGACAGCCAGGCATGGTGGACCCCCTATCCTCCTCCCCTCAGGCCTTCGGTCCCTTGGTGACCACCACCACCTTTGCTTGTTCTTATGTTTTCCTTTACGTTTGTTTTTTCCTTCTCTCTCTTTATCTCCTCATCTCCCCTTAAAAAACGACAGCACTAAGGCCTAAAAGATCAGTTGTTGGTTTGTGTATAATTCTAAATTGATTGAGGTTGTGTCTCAGGACTAGGGTGTGATTGGTCGAGTTGGGTTTGACCCCATCTGGCCACACCCACTTACCTGTACACAAAGGTCATAGGTCATCCTCCTCAGGTCTCCTGTGTAAATTCACCCCTGCATGACGGGCTTGCCGAGTTTAATGCGTGGTTTTGATCTCCCTCTCTCTCATATTGTTGAATACATTGTACATACCATTGTATGGTTAGAAATCTCTGTTTCTATGATGAATTTTGTGGTGCTTTTTTCATTGTCTTAAATATAGTTTGAGGCGAAACAGTACATACATGACAAGGTTTAAAGGGGGCCTAAAATATAAAGTCCTTTACAAAAACAGTTACATAGAATGTTCTTGCATATAGACAGTCTGGAAGACTAATACTTTATAATTGTTCCTATATTTAATGTTTGTTTTTTGGTCTTTTATGACTCTTTATGTTGATGTCTCGTTGAGTGTACATTGCATTCACCATAAAGCCAGTGCTAGAGGCTTCTCTCCCGTATCAGCGGCTGCATCTCTTCAGCTGTTTCCTCAAGGGGGGAAGCCAGACTGTAGAGGCCATAGATATACAATGACTAGATTGAATCTAGATGTTCAATTACTAGATTGGATCTGTCTACCGCAGATAACAGCTTGTAATGTAATGTACAGGTTTCTGAGGCTAAAAGGCTTCTGAGATTTTATCAGAAAATGACATTCCAAGAGACAAACCAAGCAGGGAAATCTCTCTGCTTAAAGATAAGGGTTGAGCAACACTCATTGACAAAGACTTTATTTAACCCAAACTTGCGCCACTGAGAAATTGAACTGTTGTTTTAAAATGAATTTGGTTATACAGTATATTTGAAGATCCCTCGCAATTCTCTTGAAAATTCTCCACCATCTGTGCAGAGAAATGCATTCTTATTATAGTAAAATCTCAATTGTTTCTCTGATGCAGTTTCAATCTAGTAAATGTACATTTATGGCTAACGACAACTACAAGCATCTGGGCAACACAAATCGCACATTGGGTTCTGGGCCAGGGTTTCATAGGAGTCCTGTACCCCCAGAATCACTACCTACCCCTTATATACATACAGAAGTGTCTTGCTTTGGCAGTAAACCACGGGGACGTTGCAATCCTTAAAATACATATTCATGAGCTAACCACATGGCCGGGAAGATTGTACACTAGATTAATGTCTGGGATTCTAGACCCCACTACGCATTCCTAGTTCTAGTTCTACAGACAGAATGACTGACTGTTGGCTTGTTCCTCAGACGGTCTCGTGCAAAACCACAGTGATGCAAATGAGATTCTTTACACATGACCCTTAGCCCCTAAAACGTGCAGTAAGCTCGGGTAGTGTTCATTCGGGGTGTTCAGATAGAGATATATTATGTAGACATGCGCTTCTCTGTCATGTAGAATAGGGAATCGTGTCAGTTCTGTAACAAGACATTTCTATCTGTAATGTTACCTCCTGAATGCAGCACTGTTTTGTCCCACATCGGCCACTGCAACAGCCCTCCTGATCTTATGAATATATTCTTAGTAAAGCTGCTTTTCTTCAGCGCCTAAGGGATAGATTCAATCCGTAGCGCTGAAGATCTGCTGTATACTGGGATTCAAATTTAAAGGCAATGTTCCCGCGTTTGCAGAGACTGCATTCACGTTAAACGCTGCATATGTCGGCTCAATTGGAAATTACCTTTAACTTTCAATTGCGTTGTATACCGCGGATCTTCACCTCTATGGCTTGAATCTAGCCGTAAATCACTGAGTAGAATTTGGACACTATTTAGAAAGTTAATAGCCTAGAATACACATTGAATATTGCTCAGTTTGTTTCTTTGTTGTGAAGTGAAACAGAGTGATATTCAGTGTGGAAGCCAGGCTAGGAAGTTAATACTACAGCTAGGAAGAACTAGGACCTCTTCAGTCCCTTATCACCTGTCCTAGCCTGGTAGCACTTGTGGTTGAAAGGATAAGGATTGATAATATTGTTTACTCAGATGTTGACTCGTTACTCAACTGTAGCACAAAGGCATTACTTCCCATAGCACTTATAAATCTTGAATTTTGAATATGTAGCCAATACAATGTTAAGGGTGATGGTAATATACAATATTCTTTCTCACTCTTACGGGTAATAATTTGGCATAAACTATGGGTGATTATTGAGTCATTCATCACAGAGGTATACTGATCAGAAGGTTCTTTATTCTGAATGGAGGCAAAAGTCATTGTTGAACCACAAGGGAATAGATGACCACTATAGTCAGTCAGCTAGAACCAAGGTCAGGGTCAATTCCAATTTAATTCTTCCAGTTTAGGAATGGACTGACTTGATATGGAATTGACCCCAACCCTGGCTAGAACCCTCCAGAAACATCTCACACACAACCATCTCCTCCATATCTGTCCCACACATACATATCTTAAGGGGAAAACAAAACTGTCTCAGTTTACCATGTTTGAATGTGAATATGTTGTCGAGGAGTTACATAGGAATGATATGCAGTGTTAAAGGAATACTTACTTTAAAGCAGCGTTTCGTCAAATTCATTGCATCTCATAGTATGTATGGAAAAAAGGAAATGCTCTCTTTCCCTCTCTCTGTAAGGGAGAGAAGGATGTAGGGGGAAACAATCCTGGTGGCTCATCACAAGAGCAGAGTGGGTGAATCTCAATAGTCTTCCCTACATTCCTATCCAACTTCTCAAAACACATTGAAGGAAAGGGTGCAGAACCTCAGACCTTCTCCGCCGATGTGTGTTGTTGAGGAGGTGAGGAATCAACAAAAGACTTTTTGAGTTTTACCCTGAGTGTCTTTGAAGCTGGAAAAGTTATTTCACAGCTGAAGAATGTCTACATCCAACTCCCTAAAGTGTCCACAGCGCTGCCTACAGGCAGGTGACACGGCAGGGAACTCGATCCATTCCACAATACTGAATTTACTATGTTGATTTCTGTTGAATGTCGTACCGATGTAACTGTTAATATTTACTACTACTATCTCACTGCAGACTCCATGTATTAGATGGTGTGTGTGTGTAGTGTGCATTGCGTTTCAATGAATGGCAGCGCTTAGCTACCTGACCTCTGAGCTTCATCTCATAGCCAGCCCCTCTTGGGTAGCAGCTGCTCACCTCCACACCATTTAGGACCAAGTGGTCTCAGAACCTGAGCATGGTTTGCAAAATTCCAGAAATGTTCCCAAAATGCCCTTTTTTTTAAGGAATCATGGTTGGAGGTTTTTCGGAATCTGGAGGTAATAAGCTACAGGAAATTCCAACGTGGAACACTATTTGCTTAGTTTTTTTACAGAATTTTGGAAACATTTCTGGAAGTTTGAAACGCTAGTTGCCCCCAATGTCATCGATGATCAAACGACAAAGATGCTTTCCGCGCTTTAGTTGGAATGCCAAGCAGCTGTCACAATCAACCAATCAACTGACAGCAATTTGGTTAAGTCAATAACGGAATAAGATCAATACATGTGGATCGCGTTCAGGAAGGGGGCAATTTACTAAACATCACAGATAGAAATACACTGAATAGAGCTAGCATGATGATTCCACTCTTCAAATCAGTGGTGTATGTTCTACGCAACATATTTCTATCCGAATGTACCGCAATGCTGTGTGCCCTACTGAACGGGGCTCATGATCCAACTATTCCGTAGAAGCCAGAGAGAACATGATTGTGAACCTAAAAAAATGTCACCAACGAAAGCAGCTCTGTTGTTATGCCTGTTCAAAAAAGTGTCAATGTTCAAAAGTTTAACATTTACAGATAATGCCATTGGTATGAGAAAAATATCATTGTCATCATATATGCAGTGTTGTATAGTTATTATGAAGAGACATGATCAAATTATGGTTGAGGTTTCTTTGGCTTACTGGACTTGAGGGTGGGCGGGGCAGCAGGGAGGGGTTGTCATGGTGATACTACATTTACCCAGAACCTCCTGCTGGCCTGGTGGGAAGAGGGCAGGAAGTCCTTATAAGGAGGTTTACGGTGAGCTTCTATCTTGTTTTCATTCTCCATTTTCAATATTGTCTGTACATTAACAATGCTTTTTATGTTAATATACTGTTTAACTTTACCATGAAATGTCCTGGCAAAGTAATACAAATATATTTATTTTAAAATACATAATGCGTGGATGTATTATAACCTGAATATTTTGATTTACTGTAACCTCGAAGCCTTGAATACTGTGTGTGTGTGTGTATATATCATGTTCCTAAGGTTCTGCTCTGCAGGAAATAGAGTGAAGTTAATTAAGAAAATCACATTCAAAAGGACAGAAAACCCAACGGCCAGAGAATAATTTACATTTCATCGTTTACTTCCAAGTTCTTGTTCAAAAAGGTACATTGTCTCTTTGACTTTTTAACAGTTAAAATGTGCTGAAGCACCGCGTTCCTAACTTCTAAAAGCTGCTTAGGACAAATACAGAACATTTCCATGGTAATAATAAAAAACAAAATTGTATTGTATGTATAATAAAAAGTGTAAAACACCTACACAGTAGAAAGCATTAAACGTCACCATTAAAATAAAATAAAAGAGAGGGGGGGGGGATGTACAAAAGTCTGCAGCACGGGTATTTCCACGAACGTGTATCTGGTCCTGGTTGAATACTTCAAAACGAAATCCTTCCTTTCTACATTGAAATAATCACTGATCGGACATGACTGGATAGGTACACCACCACTGCTTCCACCTATCCCCCACCTCTCAGATGATTTCTTCTAGGAAGTGAAGAAGGAAGGATGCACGTTAAAATTACTCAAGCGGTGTGTAAATAGCTCTGTTCAAATTGTTTAAAAATCCATCCTTCCTGATTTCCTAGAGGTGGTCACAGAGCATAAGTGATTGGATAGGTGACAGCAAGGGTACCAACCTATTACTTTCCCCAGTCCAACCAATGAAGATCTGTGATTACTTCAAGGGAGGGAGGAAGCATTTAAATAGCACTGGAACAGAGCCTGTGTGTGGGAGGGATTCCACGGTCTAGTCGAACATGTCGTACTGATCATCGTCTGACCCTGACTCAGCAAAGTACTTCACTTCCTTCTTGGCCCTGCCTCTGCCCGGTCGTTCTCGGGACGCCACGCTGGATTGGCTGAAACGGTTGGAGTCCACATCATCATAATCATCTGACATGGGGGGCGGGGTCACGGCTACTTTCTTTGATGGCTTCTACACAGGGGGAAGACAAGAGATGACATTTAAGTATCTTGTTGTATGGTTACTACAGTCTTTGTTTTTTCAGTATCTTCCTATATCCTACATGATTCAATGACACACACTCTCTCTTACCCTGCTGGCAGGGGTTTTGGGTGATTTCCCAGGTGTCTTCTTGGGACTGAAATCATCCTCTTCAGATCCAGACTGCTTCCTCTTCCTCCCTCCGCTTTTACCTGCACAGGTCAGGAGAAACACACCCAGGTTACACTCAGCGCACACCCAGGTTACACTCAGCGCACACCCAGGTTACACTCAGCGCACACCCAGGTTACACTCAGCGCACACCCAGGTTACACTCCGAACAGATTATATGTTCAGAGAACAAGCTACAGTCCAGGGTTTTTCAACATTTTGGTCCTGAAGAGCTACTGGGTATGCAGGCTTTCATTCAATCCCTGCAGTAACACACCTGATTCAGACTGAAGAGGAATAGATGAATATTTTAAAACAGGCGTGCTACTGAAGAACTGGATTATAAACCTGCACAGCCAGAAGCTCTCCAGGATCGGAGTTGGAGACCCCTGTTAAAGTCAGTTTACACTGTCAATCTTTTATATTCATTGAGAATTGTACAGTGACTGATTCTCCACTGGTCATTGTGAGGTAAGCCTGTACCTTTGAGTGCTGGTGAAGGCTTCTTGGAGCCGGTATCGGAGTCAGAGTCCCAGACAGATGTGTCAAGCTTCTGTTTTGGTGGCGTTTTGGGTGCTGGTGTTTTCCTGGGTTTGGGAGCTGCATCCGACAGCTTCTTAGCTGCTGTGAGTAACAGAGTGAGCCAATCAATATCAGCAAGACACCATGACTACGTCTAAAAAGGCACCCTACTCCCTATATAGTGCACTACATTCAGCAGCATCAACATTATCAGTATCTTTTTAACCCCTCTTGGTAGTGAGATTTGCATTAGTGCTCCTTCTAGTGGCAGATGGAGTCATAGATCAACCTGTCCTCAGGGAAATTCGTAAGATCTGAGTCCCTCCATTTAGTATATAATATGTTACGTTAAGAATGTAATAGCGGCCATAAAATATCGTACGAATTGGAGGACGTAATGTATCATACATCTTGGAGGACTTACAGTATTGTGCTTCTTGTTGAGACCGGGCTGCTTCTTGTCCTAACGACAAAGGTTAGGAGAATTTCCGTAGAAGGTAATGAGAATTAGGTTATGGTTAGGAAAAGGGCTAGGGGAAGGGGTAGCTAAAATGCCACAGTTGTCCCAGACGTGACTCAAAAACACCACCTTTGGATTGCTAGACAGTCGCAGTATACACCCACCCATCCTCCCCGAACAACCTCCCCATCATTCTGTTTTAAGTAACCAGACCATTATTTAATATGAAATGTAACATTACATACAGTTGAAGTCGGAAGTTTACATACACTTAGGTTGGAGTCATTAAAACTTGTTTTTCAACCACTCCACACATTTCTTGTTAACAAACTATAGTTTTGGCAAGTCGGTTAGGACATCTACTTTGTGCATGACATGTATTTTTTCCAACAATTGTTTACAGACAGATTATTTCACTGTATCACAATTCCAGTGGGTCAGAAGTTTACATACACTAAGTTGACTGTGCCTTTAAACAGCTTGGAAAATTCCAGAAAATTATGTCATGGCTTTAGAAGCTTCTGATAGGCTAATTGACATCATTTGAGTCAATTGGAGGTGTACCTGTGGATGTATATCAAGGCCTACCTTCAAACTCAATGCCGCTTTGCTTGACACCATGGGAAAATCAAAAGAAATCAGCCAAGACCTCAGAAAACTAATTGTAGACCTCCAAAAGTCTGGTTCATCCTTGGGAGCAATTTCCAAATGCCTGAAGGTACCACGTTCATCTGTACAAACAATAGTATGCAAGTATAAACACCATGGGACCACGCAGCTGTCATACCACTCAGGAAGGAGACGCGTTCTGTCTCCTAGAGATGAACGTACTTTGTTGTGAAAAGTGCAAATCAACCCCAGAACAACAGCAAAGGACCTTGTGAAGATGCTGGAGGAAACAGGTACAAAAGTATCTATATCCACAGTAAAACAAGTCCTATATCGACATAACCTGAAAGGCCGCTCAGCAAGGAAGAAGCCACTGCTCCAAAACCGCCATAAAAAAGCCAGACTGGTTTGCAACTGCACATGGGGACAAAATGTCCTCTGGTCTGATGAAACAAAAATAGAACTGTGGGGGTGCTTTGCTGCAGGAGGGACTGGTGCACTTTACAAAATAGATGGCATCATGAGGGGGGAAAATTAGGTGGATATATTGAAGCAACATCTCAAGACATCAGTCAGGAAGTTAAAGCTTGGTCGCAAATGGGTCTTCCAAATGGATAATGACCCCAATCATACTTCCAAAGTTGTGGCAAAATGGCTTAAGGACAACAAAGTCAAGGTATTGGAGTGGCCATCACAAAGCCCTGACCTCAATCCTATAGAACATTTGTGGGCAGAACTGAAAGCGTGTGCGAGCAAGGAGGCCTACAAACCTGACTCAGTTACACCAGCTCTGTCAGGAGGAATGGGCCAAAACTCACCCAACTTATTGTGGGAAGCTTGTGGAAGGCTACCCAAAATGTTTGACCCATGTTAACTTCTTATGGCTGCAGGGGCAGTATTGAGTAGCTTGGATGAAAGGTGCACAGAGGTGCCCATAGTAAACTGCCTGCTCCTCAGTCCCAGTTGCTAATATATGCATATTATTATTCGTATTGGATAGAAAACACTCTGAAGTTTCTAAAACTGTTTGAATTATGTCTGTGAGTATAACAGAACTCAAAAACCTGAGAAGTTCCACTTCCTGTTTGAATTGTTTCTGAGGTGGCAGATTTTCAACCAAGCTCTCATTGAAATTACAGCGAGATATTGATGAGTTTTCACTTCCTACGGCTTCCACTAGATGTCAACAGTCAATAGAACTTTGTCTGATGACTCTAATGTGAAGGGGGGCCGAAGGAGACAGGAATTAGTAATCACTGCCATGAGGTGACCACGCATTGAACACGCGCCTTCACATGAGGAGGACCTCCGTTCCACCGCTCTTCTGAAGTCAATCTAATTCTCCGGTTGGAACGTTATTCAAGATGTATGTTAACAACATTCTAAAGATTGATTCAGTACATCGTTTGACATGTTTCTACTGACTGTTACGGAACATTTGGACATTTCGTCACGTTATAGTGGATGCGCTTTGTGACTTTGGAATTGTTTACCGCTAACGCGCTAACCAAAGTAGCTAATTGGACATAAATAACGGACATTATCGAACAAATCAAGCATTTATTGTGCACCTGGAATTCCTAGGACTGCATTCTGATGAAGTTCATCAAAGGTAAGGAAACATTTATCATGTATTTTCTGGTTTCTGTTGACCCCAACATGGCGGCTGATTTAGCTATTGTTCTGAGCTCCGTCTCAGATTATTGCATGATTTGCTTTTTCCGTAAAGTTTTTTTGAAATCTGACACAGCGGTTGCATTAAGGAGAGGTATATCTATAATTCCATGTGTATAACTTGTATTATCATCTACATTTATGATGAGTATTTCTGTTGAAACGATGTGGCTATGCAAAATCACTTGATGTTTTTGGAACTAGTGAATGTAACGCGCCAATGTAAACTCAGATTTTTTGTTATAAATATGAACTTTATCAAACAAAACATTCATGTATTGTGTAACATGAAGTCCTATGAGTGTCATCTGATGAAGATAATCAAAGGGTAGTGATTAATTTTATCTCTATTTCTGCTTTTTGTGAAAGCTATCTTTCGCTGGAAAAATGGCTGTGCTTATTGTGGTTTGGTGGTGACCTAACATAATCGTTTGTAGTGCTTTCGCTGAAAAGCATATTTGAAATCGGACACTTTGGTGGAATTAACAACAAGATGACCTTTAAATTGATATAAGACACATGTATGTTTGAAGAATTTTAATTATGAGATTTCTGTTGTTTGTATTTGGCGCCCTGCACTTTCACTGGCTGCTGTCATATCGATCCCGGTAGCGGGATGCAGCCATAAGAAGTTAAACAATTTAAAGGTAATGCTACCAAATACTAATTGAGTGTATGTAAACTTCTGACCCACTGCGAATGTGATGAAATAAATAAAATAGGAAATAAATCACTCTATTATTCTGACATTTTTCATTCTTAAAATAAAGTGGTGATCCAAACTGACCTAAGACAGGGAATTTTTACTAGGATTAAATGTCAGGAACTGTGAAAAACTGAGTTTAAATGTATTTGGCCAAGGTGTATGTAAACTTCCGACTTCAACTGTACAGTATCATACTTAATGGAGGTAGACAAATACGCCTGTTTAATGTGGCTGTAGATGGATGGAGATTTTTATATTATATTGTTCTGTGTGTTACCTTTCTTAGCTGGGACAGGTTTGTCAAAGGCCGAGCTGCTGGAGTATGAGGAGAAGGCCTTGTCTTCCTCGTCACTGTCCAACTTCAGATCGTCTGGAAGAGAAGTAACAGACATTAACCCTCAGATGAACACAGACTAGGAGTTTATGTACAGACAAAGTCCTTTTTCATAGACAAAACACACAAGACTGGCAATAACGACAAGATGGTAAACATCTTTAACCTTTTACTAAAGAAAGAACACGACAAGGCAAACATGCTGATCTTGTTGTGTGAACTCACCACTGTCATTGCTCTTTTCAGAGGAGAAGGCTGATTTGGAGGAAGAGAATATACTCTCTGGTTCCTTCTTTGCTGGTGAGACGGTGGTGGTTGCCTGTTTGGGCGGGGGGAAGATATCTTCATCATTCTCGTCATCGTCGCTGTGGTCGTTGTATCGGTCTTTAGTCTCGGAGGAGGCAGTGAAGTCGTCTTTGCAGGGCCGGACGGGCGAGGACGCAGCATCTTCATCATCCTCCTCCTCCTCTTCCTCTCCTCCATCCTCTTCCTCACTGAAATCAAAGGTGTACTTGGGCTTGACCGCTGAGGAACAGACAAAGTTCATTATAAGTGTGTGTTTTATTGCAGAAGAACCAACGCATTTCGGCTTTTGGCATTATTCAGGGGTTTTACAGAAATAAGAAGGAATGAGGCTTTTAAACATTCCAAAAATCACAAAAAAGATGCAAACAAAAACATGATGCCATTGGTTAAAACATTTGTAGAAAGATCAACCAATCGACCATGTGACCAGACCAGGAAAAACTCTGGGCCCAGTTAATCTCTCGTGGAAAGATCTACGTCAACATGACTGGTACCGTACAATCTGTCGGGAAGCAATGGGACGAGCAGCAGTAGTTCCGGTGTTTGGGTTTTTCGCCACTGGTTATTTGGACATTTCACAATTTTGTAGGTTTAAGAATCTTTCAGATTTCAGAAGGGGACATTCAGCAAGTAACTTGCAAAGAGAGAGAGCGAGCTACTCGTCCCGGTTCCGCTCCTCGTTCTAGCATCTCTTCATCAAATCAAATTGTATTTGTCACATGCGCCGAAAACAACAGGTGTAGTAGACCTTATCGTGAAATGTTTACTTACAAGCCCTTAAGCATTTCACTGTAAGGTCTACTACACCTGTTGTATTTGGCGCATGTGACAAATAAAAATGTATCTCTTCTCTTAACATGTATTCACCCAGAACTTAATCGAGCAGCTGGAGAATTATGCAAGACTTTAGCTGGGTTAACCGAGATTAGGACCTAGTTAACGACTGTTAACTGATGTGGTCAAGAAAAATGCCTGTCCCTAGTCCTAACAGGTCAGTGTACATGAAAATGAAGAAAACACCCCAAAAACAGAGTGAAACAGGGAGCTACCGACTTGCCTAGTTAAATAAAATAAATAGAAATAAAACTGTCTGAACTTATCCACAAAAAAAAAAAACTTGTTCACGCTTTCCATTTAAATGGCGTGCCCTAATGAACACAATCCAGGAAAGTGGTTACCTGAGGCTCGTTGTGACTTGGTGTCTCGGGGGATGACTACAGGTTCACTGTCCTCCAGGTCGCTCTCTGATTTGGACTCGTCCTCCGACCAGGGGTTACGCTTCTTCACCTTCTTACCAGATGATCCTTTGGGTGTGGGGGGTTTCCTGGCTCTGGGAGTACCTGGTATAGAGAAAAAGGCTTATTCATTCTGATTTTTAATCTTTCATTTAATAGGCATGAAGTCCCGAAACGGTGTCGATGTTTGAGAGTTCATGTGTGATTAAAATAAATGAATGAGTTCGGTGTAGTAGCACTTCTGACTCCCATATACAAATTGCCCCAAGAGGGGGGGATAAAATCCTTGGGTCCACCAACTTCCTCACTGTGTATCCCTCTGTCTCCCCTCTCTCCTAATTCATGACTGAACCCATCTCACTAAGATGACAGACACATGAAAGGAGAATGGAACATCTGCTGACCTGGCTCCTTCTTCTCCCGTTTGACCCGGGGGGCCTTGGGCTTGGCTGGGGTTGGGGCTGGTGTATTAGAGGAGGAGTTGAGGGAGTTCTCCCCTGTTCCTCCGTCTGATCCCAGTACTCCCATCTCATCATCAAACTCCAGCTTCATCACCAGATCCGCATCACCCTGAGAGGACAACACACACACAGTGATATGTCATGTCTACAGCCTGAAAACACACTGAGACCAGGGCAAACAATGGAGTTTTATTTTGTGATGGAGTTATACAGTTGAACTATGGTCATAAGGCATTGATAAGTGATATTCTTCAAGAATCAATAGGTATAAATTAAAACATTTAATTAGCGAAATTGTCATAAAATACCACAGACTGGGCCTTTAATAATGAGGCATAATCCATTAAAAAAAACGAAATGTGTTACCTTCTTCTTCTTGGTCATCTTCTTGGAGGCGTCAGTCTTCATGGCCTGTGTGATGGTGGGTACAACCCTGCGGCCGTACGGCGAGGGTAACGTTTCCTCCAGGTGGAGTTTCTTCACCTTGGGCTTGCCCACCTTGCCCTTCACCAGCTTGGTGCCTTTACCTGCACATATGTCTGCCTGCTCCTGGGCCTCGATTTTCTGTCGCACAGACGGGGAGAGAATACACCCGTCACCTTTTGTAAATCGTGTAAGTCACTTATATTGAGGTGACATCAATGTTGAGGGTTTACAATGAAAGGAGATAATAAAACCCAAACAAAATAAATTAGTTTTCTACAAATAGATCTGGCTTTAGTAAGGCCAGGAGAAAGAAACCCTGAAGGTAACCGACCTCCTCAACAAAAGCAGTCTCACACAAGCAGGTATAAATCACAGTGGTCTCTTCTTAAACAGTGACTCAGAGATGAGTGGCACCACTGCATGTAGAGCTAGTACCACTCACATCCAGTTCTTCAATGAAGACAGCCAGGTCTTCCTTCCACAGGTCCTCAGGAGACTTCCTCTGCAGCTCATTCAACTCTCCTTTCTGTTGAACAACACACACTCAGTTGATTAAAGATATGGTGCTAGCAATAATAAGGTTGTGGGTTCATTTCCCGCCAGGACCACATACACATACCAAAAAAGTACTGATATGCCTCAAGAACAGAACACACACAACCGTTAGAAGACCTTGCCTACTTGTGTAATGGTGTGTAATGTTGCTGCAAATTAATAGCCTTTTGGGGACGATAAAGATATTTTGAATTGAAGTCCTTGACAGTCGGGTGTCTACACGCTTCCTCTCGGAGTCAGCAGTTAGTACCTTGATGTCTCTCTGTCGGAGCAGCTCGTCCACCTTCTCCTTGGACAGGCACCACAGAGGCATGTTGAGGATGTAGTTGAAGTTTGGTCCCGACGACGACCCAGAGTCCACAGAGCTGTCACTGTTGTTACCATCACGATCGTCCTCCTCCAGAGCCTATAGAGAGAGACCAGAAAGACACATAGTCCCAATCAGAATACAGGGTATTGAAGCGTCAAGCGGTCTCAGCCAATCAGAGGGCTGAATGATGGACAGTGGCAGGATGCTAACAGTACCTTTTCCTGTGCCTTGGTCCATGCCGCCACCGGGTCCGACTCAAAGCCTTTCTGCACCAGCATCCTGATCAGTTCCCTCTTAGACTTGTTCTCTGTAGACAAACAGTAATATATCAGTATTCTATACCAAATTGCAAACTGAAATAAAGAATCCTTCTCTTTGAGAGAGAGAGAGAGACATGCAGGTAAAATTCTCACCGATTGTGATCTTTCCTTCGATCTTCTCCAGCACAAATCGTGCCTGATTGGACAGTTTGGAAGCCTCTGCCCCCAGGCTCCCCACTAGCCAATCCTTCCTCAGCTTGTAGTAGTGCAACCGCAGCTCAAAGAACTCCTTGAGAATGTCCTGGACCGAGTCATACCTCTTCAGACAGCCCATGTGGTCAAACAACACCTGAGGGGAGAAACTTCTTCAGACACCTCTCCTTTCCACAATAGAAACACTAAAACTGGTTAAAACCATGGAACACTTCAAAATGTTCTTCACTTTAAGATGAAAGATTCATTCCAAAGAATCCCATCATCCCAGACAGATGTGATTCCTATAAGAGGAGTCCTCTATATACACACAAAACAGCACTTCATCCAAAGAGGTGTGAGTCAATACAGGTATCAGTTCAACTCAAATACAGAGTAGGGACTCATATAGGGCACACCGTAGCAAAACCTTTTGCAACGGATAACGAAAATAAGCATTTATGATTGGACAAGCTCAGGTAGTTTCTCCCCGTTTCAGTCCATTTTCTTAGTGAATAGGACCCAGATTTGAGGAGGGGTACTAACCATGGAGTTGCAGGTGAGGCTGGACTGTAGCTTGAAGACTTTGTGTAGTCCAGCAGCCTCGGCCTGGGCCAGCTTCTCCTCTGACATGCGGACCACAAACTTGACGGTTTGGTCCGTGTGGTACTCCTTATAGTCATTAATCAGAGCTGGAGTCTTCTCTGTCCCCTGGAGCATGGGCTCTAGTACCGACTCCTTGTAGGCCTGGGGGGAGGGAGGCAGGGAGGGAGAGATAGAGAGAGAGGGGAGGAGGGAGAGAAAGTCCATTACAAAAACTAACAAACAATATCACAGCACAGAAACAACATGTCAATATATCCTTCATTCATTTATGAATTCAGTCAAAGCAACAAGATGACCAGAAGTGCTGGACAGGTGTGATGTATCCTGCAATAGTGTACCTGTGTCCAGGTGCGAACGGGCAGCTCAGTGATCTCAATGGTGTTCTTGTCCAGGACAGAGATCTCGCCACTGACCATGTACTGGTTCTGACCCAACTCATGGATCACTCCTTTAAAGTTCTTATAGCTGGGCAGCTGGGAGAGGAGAGAGGTAGGAATATTCAGTCAGCCGTTATTATGATACAGTACATGACCTACTCATTATAGGATTACATCTGATTATAACTGACCAACAGCAGACACAGAAAGTTGGTGGTTTATCCAATTCTACTCAAAAATGGGTTTTAGCTAAATGTTTTAATGTATAACGGTATCAATCTACACAAATATTATCTGAGTTGATATGTTTTTAGCAATAAAATCCTTACACCAAATGGACAACAGTGCTGCTTGTATGTCCAAGACACATTTCCCCTCTGGCACAATAAAGTTGATCTTATCTTATGCAATCAATTAAGTTTCAAACTTCCAAATGTTCACCATGGGCAGAGGGTCCTGCATGTTGAGCATGCGGTACAGGTTGTTGACTATCTCTCTGTGGTCGTAGTTGGGGATCTTGCAGGCCCAGCCCGTCCCGATGCCCTCGGCCCCGTTCACCAGCACCAGAGGGAGGATGGGGATGTACCACTCTGGCTCCACCTTCTGGTTGTCATCGAACAGGAACTTCAGCAGGCTGGAGTCCACCGCCGGGAACAACATCTTGGCCAGGGGACTGAGGAAGTCACATTACTTCATAATAAATACATGTTTTAAGCATTTTGAGTGTGTTTTATGAAAGGTGATGTATAAAGAAAGTTGACATTAAATGTATCATTAACCTTTTTTTTCCTCTTCTTTTGTTTTAATCAAACAGGTATTACTGCACTTCAGGATGGCCCATACAAATCATACAAGTAGTAGACTTATCAAATTGCTAGCACAATTATGTTTTGACCTTTGACCCTGGGAGGCTTTACCTGAGCATGGTGAAGATGTAACGGGGGCTGGCAGCGTCCTTGCCCCCGTTGATGCGGGTACCAAACTGACCCAGCGGCTGCAGAATGTTCACGTTGTTGCTGCCCACAAAGTTCTGGGCCAAGTTTACAATCGTCATCAACAGGGATTGCTGGATGATCACACACATACAGAGGCACACGTGTCAAAACAATGTTTTTGTATCCATTATCTGTAAACAGTATTGATTTAAAGTGGAAGATAGTTAAGTATATTTCCTATAGCTGTGTAAATATATTTCCTATAGCTGTGTAAGTATATTTCCTATAGCTGTGTAAGTATATTTCCTATAGCTGTGTAAGTATATTTCCTATAGCTGTGTAAGTATATTTCCTATAGCTGTGTAAGTATATTTCCTATAGCTGTGTAAGTATATTTCCTATAGCTGTGTAAGTATATTTCCTATAGCTGTGTAAGTATATTTCCTATAATTCTGTAAGTATATTTCCTATAGCTGTGTAAGTATATTTCCTATAATTCTGTAAGTATATTTCCTATAATTCTGTAAGTATAATTCCTATAGCTGTGTAAGTATATTTCCTATACCTGTGTAAGTATATTTCCTATAATTCTGTAAGTATAATTCCTATAGCTGTGTAAGTATATTTCCTATAGCTGTGTAAGTATATTTCCTATAGCTGTGTAAGTATATTTCCTATAGCTGTGTAAGTATATTTCCTATAGCTGTGTAAGTATAATTCCTATAGCTGTGTAAGTATAATTCCTATAGCTGTGTAAGTATAATTCCTATAGCTGTGTAAGTATAATTCCTATAGCTATGTAAGTATATTTCCTATAATTCTGTAAGTATAATTCCTATACCTGTGTAAGTATATTTCCTATAGCTGTGTAAGTATATTTCCTATAATTCTGTAAGTATATTTCCTATAATTCTGTAAGTATAATTCCTATAGCTGTGTAAGTATATTTCCTATACCTGTGTAAGTATATTTCCTATAGCTGTGTAAGTATATTTCCTATAGCTGTGTAAGTATATTTCCTATAGCTGTGTAAGTATAATTCCTATAGCTGTGTAAGTATATTTCCTATAGCTGTGTAAGTATATTTCCTATAGCTGTGTAAGTATATTTCCTATAGCTGTGTAAGTATATTTCCTATAGCTGTGTAAGTATATTTCCTATAGCTGTGTAAGTATATTTCCTATAGCTGTGTAAGTATATTTCCTATAGCTGTGTAAGTATATTTCCTATAGCTGTGTAAGTATATTTCCTATAGCTGTGTAAGTATATTTCCTATAGCTGTGTAAGTATATTTCCTATAGCTGTGTAAGTATATTTCCTATAGCTGTGTAAGTATATTTCCTATAATTCTGTAAGTATATTTCCTATAGCTGTGTAAGTATATTTCCTATAATTCTGTAAGTATATTTCCTATAATTCTGTAAGTATAATTCCTATAGCTGTGTAAGTATATTTCCTATACCTGTGTAAGTATATTTCCTATAATTCTGTAAGTATAATTCCTATAGCTGTGTAAGTATATTTCCTATAGCTGTGTAAGTATATTTCCTATAGCTGTGTAAGTATATTTCCTATAGCTGTGTAAGTATATTTCCTATAGCTGTGTAAGTATAATTCCTATAGCTGTGTAAGTATAATTCCTATAGCTGTGTAAGTATAATTCCTATAGCTGTGTAAGTATAATTCCTATAGCTATGTAAGTATATTTCCTATAATTCTGTAAGTATAATTCCTATACCTGTGTAAGTATATTTCCTATAGCTGTGTAAGTATATTTCCTATAATTCTGTAAGTATATTTCCTATAATTCTGTAAGTATAATTCCTATAGCTGTGTAAGTATATTTCCTATACCTGTGTAAGTATATTTCCTATAGCTGTGTAAGTATATTTCCTATAGCTGTGTAAGTATATTTCCTATAGCTGTGTAAGTATAATTCCTATAGCTGTGTAAGTATATTTCCTATAGCTGTGTAAGTATATTTCCTATAGCTGTGTAAGTATATTTCCTATAGCTGTGTAAGTATATTTCCTATAGCTGTGTAAGTATATTTCCTATAGCTGTGTAAGTATATTTCCTATAGCTGTGTAAGTATATTTCCTATAGCTGTGTAAGTATATTTCCTATAGCTGTGTAAGTATATTTCCTATAGCTGTGTAAGTATATTTCCTATAGCTGTGTAAGTATATTTCCTATAGCTGTGTAACTATATTTCCTATAGCTGTGTAAGTATAATTCCTATAGCTGTGTAAGTATAATTCCTATAGCTGTGTAAGTATAATTCCTATAGCTATGTAAGTATATTTCCTATAATTCTGTAAGTATAATTCCTATACCTGTGTAAGTATATTTCCTATAGCTGTGTAAGTATATTTCCTATAATTCTGTAAGTATATTTCCTATAATTCTGTAAGTATAATTCCTATAGCTGTGTAAGTATATTTCCTATACCTGTGTAAGTATATTTCCTAAAGCTGTGTAAGTATATTTCCTATAGCTGTGTAAGTATATTTCCTATAGCTGTGTAAGTATAATTCCTATAGCTGTGTAAGTATAATTCCTATAGCTGTGTAAGTATATTTCCTATAATTCTGTAAGTATATTTCCTATAATGTAAGTATATTTCCTATAATTCTGTAAGTATAATTCCTATAGCTGTCTAAGTATAATTCCTATAGCTGTGTAAGTATATTTCCTATAATTCTGTAAGTATATTTCCTATAATATACTATAATTCTGTAAGTATATTTCCTATAGCTGTGTAAGTATAATTCCTATAGCTGTGTAAGTATAATTCCTATAGCTGTGTAAGTATAATTCCTATAGCTGTGTAAGTATAATTCCTATAGCTGTGTAAGTTTATTTCCTATAGCTGTGTAAGTATATTTCCTATAGCTGTGTAAGTATATTTCCTATAGCTGTGTAAGTATATTTCCTATAGCAGTGTAAGTATATTTCCTATAGCTGTGTAAGTATATTTCCTATAGCTGTGTAAGTATAATTCCTATAGCTGTGTAAGTATATTTCCTATAGCAGTGTAAGTATATTTCCTATAGCTGTGTAAGTATATTTCCTATAGCTGTGTAAGTATAATTCCTATAGCTGTGTAAGTATATTTCCTATAGCTGTGTAAGTATAATTCCTATAGCTGTGTAAGTATATTTCTTATAGCTGTGTAAGTATATTTCCTATAGCTGTGTAAGTATAATTCCTATAGCTGTGTAAGTATAATTCCTATAGCTGTGTAAGTATATTTCTTATAGCTGTGTAAGTATATTTCCTATAGCTGTGTAAGTATAATTCCTATAATTCTGTAAGTATATTTCCTATAGCTGTGTAAGTATATTTCCTATAGCTGTGTAAGTATATTTCCTATAGCAGTGTAAGTATATTTCCTATAGCTGTGTAAGTATAATTCCTATAGCTGTGTAAGTATAATTCCTATAGCTGTGTAAGTATATTTCTTATAGCTGTGTAAGTATAATTCCTATAGCTGTGTAAGTATATTTCTTATAGCTGTGTAAGTATATTTCCTATAGCTGTGTAAGTATATTTCTTATAGCTGTGTAAGTATATTTCTTATAGCTGTGTAAGTATATTTCCTATAGCTGTGTAAGTATATTTCTTATAGCTGTGTAAGTATATTTCCTATAGCTGTGTAAGTATATTTCTTATAGCTGTGTAAGTATATTTCCTATAGCTGTGTAAGTATATTTCTTATAGCTGTGTAAGTATATTTCCTATAGCTGTGTAAGTATAATTCCTATAATTCTGTAAGTATATTTCCTATAGCTGTGTAAGTATATTTCCTATAGCTGTGTAAGTATATTTCCTATAGCAGTGTAAGTATATTTCCTATAGCTGTGTAAGTATAATTCCTATAGCTGTGTAAGTATAATTCCTATAGCTGTGTAAGTATATTTCTTATAGCTGTGTAAGTATATTTCCTATAGCTGTGTAAATATATTTCCTATAGCTGTGTAAGTATATTTCCTATAGCTGTGTAAGTATATTTCCTATAGCTGTGTAAGTATATTTCCTATAGCTGTGTAAGTATATTTCCTATAGCTGAGTAAGAGTGTAGA
This sequence comes from Salvelinus alpinus, assembly GCF_045679555.1. NCBI lineage: Eukaryota > Metazoa > Chordata > Actinopteri > Salmoniformes > Salmonidae > Salvelinus > Salvelinus alpinus. The sequence goes on from NC_092111.1 coordinate 21,375,222, forward strand.
ACCTCTCCATGATGGTAGGCGGACATCTCTGCCACTGAACCAGCCAGCTGAGCCACCTTCACCTCCCTCTTATCATTCCTCTTCATACAGGTGAAGAGTACCTTTCTCTGACCTGGCTTCAGACCTGCACACAAGATATCATCAAAAGGGGACCACCCCCCCCCCCCCCCCAACAGGAGTGGGTGTTGCAACAAAACAGCTAATGGGGATTGAAATAAACAAATAATTCTACACGCCATCATCAAAAGGAGACCACATCACACACATAAACAGAGCATCCAGAGGACAGGGAAGAATTCTGTTAAAGACAAGTTTCCAGGCATTTCAGTTCCCTTAAACTTCAAAAGCCATTTGACAACAAACACAACAAAAGCTAGAAAGACAGAACATCCAGGGAGATAGCTAGTCTAGTGCATCGCTGCATACCTACCGTCCACTAAGGATGGGATGGATCTCTCGTTGTCAGAGTTGGAGAAGAGGATGAGTTCTTTGTTGATGAAGTCGTTGTAGGAGAGGTGTTTCGCCTGTGTGCCGTACAGGTATTGCTGAGTGGGGATGATAAAAGAGATTGAGGACTTGAAATCAGGGCTATGATGTTGTTATGGTCTATCAGTACCACATGGGAGAGCGGTGTCTACTTTGCATCAGCGACCGACAGCAACAGAGTCAATTACAAAACGGTGTTCCGTACAGGTATTGCTGTAGGATGAGAGAGAAATGAACAGCGCTGTGATGTTATCAACTTCAGACCTGGCTATGATGGGATTCCCATGGGGAAAGCAGCTGCTACTTTACATCAGTGATAAACAGTAAAGAGAGTCATTTTACTAAACGTCAACAACATAACTAGGCTGATTGGCGTGTTTTGGGGGAATATTTCCATTTCAATGCTTAGGATATGTGAGGAACACTGACAGCAGAACTCATCAGATGCTTGTGAATCAAAGGAGCCAGCTAGAAGACTCTAAACAAGCTGTGATACATCATGGTCCAAGTAACTCCCATGGTGGAGAGATGCCTGTTTGACAGACAGACAAACAGACAGATCTAAAACAGTCTACATCCTCTTCCTTTCATCAAACTCCAATATCCAACAGTCTCTCACAGGGTGCATCTCAATAGTCTGTTGCTTCCTCTCCACGCCTCCTTTCCTTCATCTGCCCTGATGTGAATGATCTGGACAGTCTCTCACAGCGCAGATGGAACCTAGCACACTCGTGTGCTGAGAAACCACTGTAGAGACGTGAAGATTTACTCTATAGGAGGTATGCAAAACGTGTTATAGTGGCTGTATTTCAGCCTGCTTGAATGGTAAATGGCACAGATACACATGAAAACATGAAATTACCCCGGGAATCGACAGAATATCCCTCAGAGATGCACAAATATGATATAACAAAAAATGGGTGAATCTTTTCTTTAAGCAAGGTGGGCTAACAGTATTCTGGTATGCAGGAGACCCAGGTTTCAACCCAGTCGGTCACACAGTCAGCCCCACCCACCTCTGGCAGGCCGTGCATCCTCCTCTGTCTCCTGTCCTCCATGAAGTTGGTGAGCCACTCCTTCCTGTCGTCAGTCTTCTTCTTACTGAACGCCTAAAGACAGACAGCAATGGATAGATCACTGTTAGTGTCAGTCAAATGACATCACTGTCAGTCCCCCCCCATTTGACAAGGATTTCCCAAGCAGAGCATAGACAAATAAAGTCCAAAACCATCTTGTGTAAGTTGATAGAAGGTTGGGTAATACATTTTGTACGACAGCAAAACTAGCTTGATGAATACATTCGTCTAGCCATTTTTCAGTTAACTTTCTAACTTTTCTATCTATTTTCTGTATATTTAATGAGAAACTATTGAAAGACCATGATAGGGAAAAAGGAGAGAGAGTGGTGTCCATGGTAAACCCACCAGTGTGATGGCAGCATCGTCCTCTGTCCCGGCGTATCTAAACATGATCCGGTGTTTCTCCATGTCTGCAAAGTACTCCTTGGCCTCCTTGCTTGTACTGGTACCCAAACCTGGAACACAAATAAACACAAACCTTTTTCACACTATCATGCCAACCCAAACTGTACTGAGCTGGCTCAGATATGTTCAGCATGGTCCAGCAACTATGGTGGACGTATATTCAGGCCAGCACAGAACAGTTTGGCTCGAATTGCCTCGTGTGGAACAGAATAGCTTGGTTAACAATAATGGTTAGTTTGGAGGATTATCCACATGTGATGAACAAACCTTTGTAGTACTTTATATGCCAGGTTTTAAAGTTGACCGTCTGTTTCTTCCATTCGTCAAACTCTGGAATGCTGTAGAAAGCATGCTCCTGTTTATTCTTGTTCACCTGCAGGAAAGAGTTAAAAGCAGCATTAGAACCATGGTTGCTAGCTTTAAGCCCATCTAAACAGTGTCCGCTTATGGCAACTGACTTCGAACATCGGCAGTCACGACTGTGTCATGTAGTCCTATGATGGAGGTTTCAGCCGGTGTAGATTTGCAAACAGTGAAGAGTTCGGGCCAAGGGGAAGTGGTAGGGAGAAAATTGGGACCAGCTGTACCAATGTATGAGTCTTACTTTGACGATAGGCGTGATGAACTCCTCCAGAAAGGTGTGTTTGAGCAGGGACGGCCAGTTGTGATGGAAGAAATTGATGAGCAAACCCTTGATATGGGAGCCATCCTGATCCTGTCAGCAGATCATCAACACAAAGAAACATTCTATTAGGATGGATTGTTATGACCCAAGGGTACATCCAAAATGATACCCTACTCCATATGTAGTGCACTACTTTTGGAGCACTACACCATACTATATAGGGAATAGCACGCCATTTCAGATGAACCTTAAGAGCATGGATAATGTTTGAAAGATGCTTTACGCTCATAGTTATTACAATTATTGATTATGATGATAATTGCAAGACATGGGTCAATTGTAGACGTCGGGCGTTGGTGGGATTGATTAAGTGTTAGAACCTGATCGGTCATGATCATGATCTTGCCGTAGCGTAGGGATCTCAGAGACTCTGGGTCTTCGTAGCTCTTCTTGTACTGCAGACCCACGATCTTGATGATGTTGTTGATCTCTGCGTTCTCCATGATCTGGTGGGAAAGAGAAACATGGCCGTGTCAGTGTTTCCCCTACCTGACTAAGGCAGGATGGGCCACCTTGGCTCTGGTGGACTCAACCCAAAAGAGTTTGGCTTCAGCTGATCTTAATAAAACAATTATGTTGATCGGAACGGTCCTTGCGCCACTTTTGGCAAACGATCTACGTAAATCCCTTGAGTATTTATTTGTTTACAAGATTTATCATTTTGGTGTACGCTCGAGACATTAATCATCTCGATTGTAATCACTCATACACAATCCCAGCCCAATCTGACCACTCTTTAGACACTAACCTGACACTAACCTGTTTGTGTGTGGCCTCTCGTACGTTCAGAATTTTTCCTCGTAGTGGGAAGACACCATAGCGATCTCGCCCAATGACACCAAGGCCGGAGACGGCCAGGGACTTGGCCGAGTCTCCCTCAGTCAGGATCAGAGTGCATTCTGACGAGTGTTTACCACCTGGGGGTGAAGAAAGAGGTAAGACGCGCAGTTCAGTGTGTGTTTAAACAATTTAGTGTTTCCCCTCATTGTTTATAAAAAGGGGTGGGCCCAACAACCTAGCTCTGTTCCCCCATCCTAATTTAAAGTCTTCAACTAGTTTCAATATAAATATTGGCAAAAGAGGCCCTCTTGGTGGATAAGTAGATTAGCAACATCGTAGGGCTTATGCACAGAGAGCAGTGTAGTTGTGGTTGTCTTACCGGCATCGTTGGCGTCGTCAAGCTTGGGGATGCCTTTAATCTTGCTGTACTTCACTGAAGAACACTTCTTGTTGAGTTGTGTCTGGGCCTTGAACTTCACCCAGTTCAGGATACTCTCCACAATGCCACAGTTGGTCGCCTGCAGACAAAATAAAGAATTGAATATGATATATCATTGTTTAATATTCCAGGTGAACTGAGAACACAAGGACCTGAAACTGATTTTACAGATCATATGATATCAACTCAATGTAAATAACTTGACTTTCTCTGTGAGGAAACAGTGTATGTGAAGAGTGAAGGCCCAACATCACACGAGGTAGTGATATTTCTTTGTGGTAAAGAACAGACACTTATGAAGAAGCATCTCCTTACTGCTCTGATGAACTTCTCAGACAGAGGACACTTAGAACCAAAGCTCTTGGTCTGGAGGGTCATGTTCTCCTTGGTCTGGGAGTCAAAGGTCGGGTTCTCGATCAACGCATTCACAAACACCCAGATGTGGTTCTTCACCTGAGTCAGACAAAAGTAAAGCACTAAGATTGTAGCTGAACGTTACATTAAGTTGCTCTTATCCCAGTTCACTAACAATGGAATTACTAGTAACACTATTGTAGTAACACGATAGTAATAACACATTAATAAGATGGTAATAACTAACCTGGAAGGGTTTGACTGAGACACCAGCTTTGTTCTTCTTCTTCACCACTTCTATCAGCTTGGCTACGATCTGGTCCACCACGTAATCAATGTGTCTGCCACCCTGAATGACACAAAACAAGCAGTGTAGTACATAAAACATGTCTGATGTGGTTGAAAGTGATTCAAGTCATACTACAACATGTGAATAGCATCAAAATGAACACGCATCCCAGTATATTTACACATGAAAAAACACACTTAATTTGTCCATTATTCCTAGATTGGTCAAGTCGTAGTTTTCCAAATCAAAGGGTATAGTTCTGGTAATATAACAGACTATTTTAACAACATAATTCCCTGAGGGGATGTTACCTTGGTGGTGGCGATACTGTTGACGAAGCTGATCTGTTGGAATCCCTTCTCACTCATGGTGAGACAGACCTCCCAGCGCTCGTTGACCGACTCGTTGACCACCTTCAGGGCCACGCCCACCTCGTCCAGCTTGTCCTTCACATACAGGTCCACATAGCTGCGGAACCCTGTCACCTGGGAGGAGAGGGAAAGGACAGGTGAGAAGAGCCTACACTGGGTTTGGATTGTGGCTACGGTTCTGGAAAAGTTATTAGCAAATGACACTGTATTGAAACAGGTGTAGTGAAATGAGCCGTTTTATTTCCTTTCAAAATGTTTCGCCCAGGGTCTTCCAAGACTTGGCACCTTACGTACAGCATGTATTCTGTGTATATGGGACAGCCCATCTTACTATGTGTGGTTAAATGGGGGGGACTTACAGGGAGTTTCTTCCCGTTGAGCATGACTTTGATGCCCTTGCAGGACCCAGCGATGTCGTAGGCCCTCTTGGTGAGCAGAGCCACGATGTCCTTGTCCAGCTTCTCCATCTTGAACTTGGACAGATCCGGCTGGAAGGTCACGCACGTGAAGTCGTCCCCGTCAAAGAACTTGATCTTGGGGTCGCTCGTCTTCCCCATGTTGTTCTGCCAAGTCTAGGGAGAGGGAGAAAAAGGGGGACAGAGATTGTCATGAAATGTACTACATTCTTCACATGTTAAGGAAACTAGAATGAATCATGAGGTTGTATTGTGAAATTCCATCAAAGAGATAAGAGTTAATAAAAAGCCATGTGCAACTGATTGAACAAACTATCACTATTTTGATTAGTAATTTCACTGAAAGTGACAATTATAGGACAAACCACAAAAACCATCTGGTTTATGAGAAATTACAGAAATCCCCCAAAACTATGTAGAATCCTACAATATCAACGTAGAATCCTGAGACCACACCTGACAGTGAGAATCAACTCATACTCAGCCCCTCACATGTTTACAAGTCACATACTGTACTCCTACAAAACATCAACTGGTGCTTAGCTGTTTGAAGAACACTCTTTTCAAGGTTGACTAAACAACAGATGTCAATCACGCTGTGCTTTCTGGTCGTCTGTACCTGTTTGAAGCTGTGTTTGTACTCCTTGCAGGCGGTTTCCACTGTGAACTTTGTGCTGAAGATGTTACAGAGTTTAGCACCGTACCCGTTCCTTCCACCTATAAGGAAAACAGAAGGGAGACGTGCTTTCATCCGTGGAGAGATTGACCTATAGTCATTCACTAATTCCAGTGTAGTGTTACTAAGCACTGCAAGGGGAACTACAAAACTATTCACCTATTCAGTAGCTAAACATTTCAGGTTAGACGTTCTGTCTAAAGCTTTATCGAAACCATATGAAATGTTATTACATAAAGGGACAAAGAATAATGAATAAATGAATTAGATTCTCGTTTTCAGAGTGATTTTTTCCACCTGTGACTTTCTTCTGCTCGTCGTCGTAGTTACTGGAGGTGAGGAGGTGTCCGAAGATGAGAGCGGGAACGTACATCTTCTCATCTTTGTGTTCCACCACGGGGATGCCTTTACCATTGTTCCAGATGGTGACGGTGTTGGACTCACTGAAGGAAGAGAGGAGGAACGGAGGAATAAACAAGGAGGTGGAAGAACTTCACAGGACAGCCAGAATAAGCTGTACTAATCTTTACATTAAGATCATAAATAAAATATTTGTAAATTTAAAAAATAAGATTAAGATTAAATTATATTTAGTTCAATAAATATCAATTTAGCCAGACCTTTCTGACATATAAACATCAACATTTTACAATACTGCAACCAATCCCCATTTGCCAAACCAGTGGATTTAGGGTTGTGATTTTAAACACACTGTAGAGCAACAAAGCAAAACTAAATAAGCCCAACGTGTGATGATTTAAGCTCTGGAACGGGGCTCCAACATTCATAAAAAACCATTCGAAATTCCAGCCCTTGAGAGCAACAGAGGAGAGGAAAGGAAAAAGCACAGAGAGATATGAAAGGGCAGGGTACATGCAGACAGGCCTGGCCTCACAGGGAGGAGACAGGGAAGCTCTCTGAAGGACACGCTGACGTTCAGCAGTCTGCTGTGTGTGCAGATTGCTGTGGATGTCGTGCCGTAGGTGAACAGCATGTTAAATGAGCTCCCTGAATTGCAGAGCCGACTGTTCATTAAGACCTCTCTCCCTCTCCCTCTCCCTCCCCAGAAATCTATCAGCCTCCACCACAACCTCCTGCTGCTAGCTAACACTGTGCCTAAGATCAACGTACGGCTAAATACCCCGCAGAACCATGCACAACGCTGGCTTTAAAACACACACACATCACAAGTGGGCATATCACTTAAACAAAATGGATGCTCCGCATTTTTCAAATACATTCTCCCACAGAAAAATCTGCATGCCTTGATAGTGCTTTCAGAAAGTATGCACACCCCTTGACTTTTTCCACATCTGGTTGTGTTACAGCCTGAATTTAAAATGTATTCAATTGAGATTTTAGTCACTGGCCTACAAACAATATCCCATAACGTCAAAGTGATGTGTTTTTTAGAAAATTGTACAAATCAATAAAAAACGAATTGCTGAAATGTCTTGAGCCAATAAGTATTCAACCCCTTTGTTATGGCAAACCTAAATAAGTTCAGGAGTAAAAATGTACATAACAAGTCACATAATAAGTTACAAGGACTCTGTGTGTAATAATAGTGTTCAACATGATTTTTGAATGACTACCTCATCTCTGTACCCCACACATACAATTATCTGTTAGGTCCCTCAGACGAGCAATGAATTTCAAACACAGATTCAACCACAAGGACCAGGGAGGTTTTCCAATGCCTCGCAAAGAAAGGCATCTATTGGTAGAACAAAAAGCAGACATTGAATATCCCTGTGAGCATGGTGAAGTTATTAATTACACTTTGGATGGTGTATCAATACACCCAGTCACAACAAAGCTCCAGGTGTCCTTCCTAACTAAGTTGCCGGAGAGGAAGGAAACTCTTAAGGGATTTCACCATGATGCCAATGGTGACTTTAAAACAGTTACAAAGTTTAATGGCTGTGATAGGAAAAAACTGAGGATGGATCAATCACATTGTACTTACTTCACAATACTAGCCTCCTAACTGACAAGTGTACAGAATAAAAATATTCCAAAACATGCATCCTGTTTGCGACAAGGCACTAAAGTAATACTGCAAAAAATGTGGCAAAGCAATTGTCCTGAATACAAAGAGTTATGTTTGGGGCAAATTCAATACAACACAAGCATAGTGGTGGCTTTCCACCAGACACTGGGAGATGAATTCACCTTTCAGCAGGACAATAACCTAAAACAGTTGAGTTGCTTACCAAGAAGACAGCGAATGTTCCTGAGTGGCAGAGTTACAGTTTTGACTTAAGTATGCTTGAAAATCTATGGCAAGACTTCCAATTTGACAGAGCTTGAACAACCAACTTGACAGAGCTTGAAGAATTTTAAAAAGAATAATGTACAATCCAGGTGTGCAAAGCTCTTGGAGACATACCCAGAAAGACTCACTGCTGTAATCGCTACCAAAAGGTGATTCTAACATGTATTGACTCAGGGGTGTGATGTGAATACTTATGTAAATGAGATATTTCTATATTCCATTTTCTATAAATGTGCAAAAAAAATTAAACATGTTTTCACTTTGTCATTATGGGTTATTGTGCGTAGATGGATTACATTTTTTTCCAATTCAGGCTATAACAAAATGTGGAATAAGTTAAAGGGTATGAATGCATTCTGAAGGCACTGTATATTTAGAAGGCTACTTAGTGAGCTGAACTACTGGGCTGCAGGCTTATTTTATTGGTCAACCAGAACCATTTCCATAGTAACTAACTCCGCAATTTTATTTTATCAATCACTGAAAAGCCAGTCTAAAAGCCAGTCTAGAGAGACCTACATTCTAACAGCAAAAATGGTATTTGGCTGGGGGAGCCATTGTTTTCCAATGAAGAGAAGCCGCTGCACCTACCTAGGCAGCATGCACTGCACAATTTTTATTTTTATTTTTAGCTGCTATGCTCAAATGACTTTTCCAACACTGCTACGCATGACCTCAAGGGGAGCAGACGGCTTTGCCGTCATAGAACAGGACTGTTAAACAGAACTGATGATAATGACGGATAGACGACAACTAACTGCAACAGAGGGAAGCTACTGTGCCTACCTCTGCAGCGTGCACAGTAGGGGTTTTGGGCTCAAACTGGACTCGACTAATGATCGACAACTGCTGACTGTGCATGTGTACTTACGGATCAATGGAGATCTTTATGGTTGACATGCTCTTATCCCGTTGTTTGTTGTCGGCCGCGTTGACTGTGGAGTAGAGAAAAACATGTTCAAATGAGAAGTAGACTGCAGGGATTCAATTGTGTCGATAGACTATCGAGAAGATACTCACATTTTCATCAAGAGCTTTAGACACACTTGAGAATCAATAGCCTAAATGTTGCCTGGCCTATAAAATCCAAAACCACATCCTTTCAAGTCTCTCATACTGGAAACATATTGAAAAGTCAAATTGACTCAGTCAAGTCTCCTGTCGGTTATACGGTTTGGTTGGCCTGTTTCATTTCAAGCTTTTGCTTGGGTTGTAAGGTGACATGTGTGGACTGACCATGTGTGAGTTATGTCTAGTCAGTAATTATATAGACGTGGTAGGAACTAGTGAATATTTGAGCAGCGAGGACAGACTGCTGTCATTACCTTATCACCACTATAAAACAGCTAAATTAACACTGTGCAGAGCAAAAAAACTCTAATCTCATGTCTTCTTCCATTGCATATGACTGGATTTCCAGTTGCTTGATCACTCAAGGTAGTGCCTGGTATAAACATACTATTTCAGGACAGGGTATTCATCAATGCAGAAGCCTGACATTTTGCAATACAATAATTGGTTGTACCCCATATTGAATGTGCCAGTCAGCCAAACACATAACATAGACCAGATGCTGCTGCCGCTTGTCTTAATCAGTGTGTAACTGACAACCAATAAAAGATTTCATCAGACGGCTCTTCATTCCAGACAAATGGCTACATGAGTAAGAGCAAGGAGGGGGGGACAGGCTGTCCACAGAACACACAGGAACAAGCAAGCTCCTCTACACAACAGGTTAAATGTAATAGATGTTTCAGATATATTGTTGGACAAGATAAAAGGCTTGTTTTCATCTCCAGTCACTGGGCAGGAGTACAAAAATGATATCATCCTGCCTACAACAATAGATTTACTGAATGTACTGTAAGTCTGTCTGCTAAATCAGGGGTTCCACTGTTCATGACACAAACTGTTCACACCCCTCTTGGCGGTGGGGAGAATTTTGTAGGTTTAAAGCTTATTTCTTGCAATTCTATACATTTTGCCATGTCTAATGTGTATGTGTGTGATTTGAGTGTCAAAAAAATACAAAAATATCTATGGGCTAAAAACCTAAATAAAAAAACGTTAGCTGACATGGACTAGTTGATCTGGACATTTCTGACAAGTTATAAATAGCTCTCGAAGGTATTCAATGACTAACATGACAAGAGGAACTGATGAAGCACTATCCAATTTCAAAATTGCACCTTGTGCATAAGTTTAAAGCAGGAAGGAGTTCCTTTAAAAAATATATACCCTAACAATATACACGACCGTTCAAAAGTTTGGGGTCACTTAGAAACTCTTGTTTTTGAAAGAGTTTTTTGTTGTCCATTAAAATAACATCAAATTGATCAGAAATACAGTGCAGACATTGTTAATGTTGGAAATTACTATTGTAGCTGGAAACGGCAGATTTTTTATGGAATATCTACATAGGCGTACAGAGGCCCATTATCAGCAACCATCACTCCTGTGTTACAATGGCACGTTGTGTTAGCTAATCCAAGTTTATCATTTTAAAAGGCTAATTAATCATTAGAAAACTTTTTGCAAATAGCTGAAAACTGTTGTCCTGATTAAAGAAGCAATACAACTGGCCTTCTTTAGACTAGTTGAGTATCTGGAGCAACAGCATTTGTGGGTTTGATTACAGGCTCAAAATGTGCAGAAACAAAGGACTTTCTTCTGAAACTCGTCAGTCTATTCTTGTTCTGAGAAATGAAGGCTAGTCCATGCGAGAATTTGCCAAGAAACGGAATATGTCGTACAACGCTGTGTACTATTCCCTTCACAGAACAGCGCAAACTGGCTCGAATCAGAATAGAAAGAGGAGTGGGAGGCCCCGGTGCACAACTGAGCAAGAGGACAAGTACATTAGTTGTCTAGTTTTAGAAACAGGCGCCGCACAAGTCCTCAACTGGCAGCTTCATTAAATAGTACCTGCAAAACACCAGTCTCAACGTCAACAGTGAAGAGGCGGCTCCGGGATGCTGGCCTTCTAGGCAGAGTTGCAAAGAAAAAGCCTGTTTTTTCCCTTTGCCTTGATGACAGCTTTGCACACTCTTGGCATTCTCTCAAACAGCTTCATAAGTTAGTCACCTGGAATGCATTTAAATTCAAATGTGTGCCTTCTTAAAAGTGAATTTGTCAAATTTCTTTCCTTCCTAATGCATTTGGGCCAATCAGTTATGTTGCGAAAAAGTATGGGTAGTATACAGAAGATAGCCCTATTTGGTAAAAGACCAAGTCCATATTGTGGCAAGAACAGCTCAAAAAAGCAAAGAGAAACGACAGTCCATCATTACTTTAATACATGAAGGTCAGTCAATCCGGAACATTTCAACAACTTTGAACGTTTCTTCAAGTGCACTCGCAAAAACCATCAAGTGCTATGATGAAACTGGCTCTCATGAGGACCGCCACAGGAATGGAATACCCAGAACTATACCCAGAACATTAGAGTTACCAGCCTCAGAAATTGCAGCCCAAATAAATGCTTCAGAATTCAAGTAGCAGACACATCTCAACATCAACTGTTCAGAGAAGACTGCGTGAATCAGGCTTTCATGGTCAAATTGCTACAAAGAAACCACTACTAAATGACACCAATATGAAGATACAAGGACATCCCTGCTGGCCAAACCCTCCCCTAACACGGACGATGCTGGGCCATTTGTGTGCCGCCCCATGGGTCTCCCGGTCGCGGCCAGCTGCAACAGAGCCTGGACTCGAACCCAGAATCTCTAGTGGTGCAGTGCCTTAGACCACTGCGCCACTCAGGAGGCAAGAAGAAGAGACTTGTTTGGGCCAAGAAACACGAGCAATGGACATTAGACCGGTGGAAAGACTGAAAAACAGCTTCAATCTTAAAGCCATCAGACTGTTAAGACAGCCATCACTAACACAGAGAGGCTGCTGCCTACATACAGACTTGAAATCATTGGCCACCTAAATAAATGGATCAATAGTCACTTTAATAATGTTTACATTTCTTGCATCACACATCTATGTATATACTGTATTTTATACCATCTATAGCATCTTGCCTATGCCGCTCTGTCATTGCTCATCCATATATTTATATGTATATATTCTTATTCAATTCCTTTACTTAGATTTGTGTGTATTAGGTAGTTGTTGGGGAATTGTTAAATATTGCTGCACTGTCGGAACTAGAAGCATAAGCATTTCGCTACACTCGCATTAACATCTGCTAACCATGTGTATGTGACCAATACAATTTGATTTTCACTTGGGACTATCATTTGTTTTTCAACAGGACGATGAACCAAAACACACCTCCAAGCTGTGTATTGGCTATTTGACCAAGAAGGAGAGTGACGGAGTGCTGCACCTGACAACCACAATCACCCGACCTCAACCCAATTGAGATGGTTTGGGACAAGTTGGACCGCAGAGTGAAGGAAACGCAACCAACAAGTGCTCAGCATATGTGGGGACTCCAAGACTGTTGGAAAAGCATTCCAGGTGAAGCTGGTTGAGAGAGTGCCAAGAGTGTGCAAAGCTGTCATCAAGGTAAAGGGTGGTTACTTTAAAGAATCTAAAATATATTTTGATTTGTTTAACACTTCTTTTTTGGTTACTACATTCCATATGTGTTATATCATAGTTTCAATGTCTTCACTATTATTGTACAGTGTAGAAAATAGCAAAAATAAAGAAAAACCCCTGAATGAGTAGGTGTGTCCGAACTTTTGACTGTGTGTGTGTGTGTGTATATATATATATAAAATTGGTCGACTGACATAGCAAAGTACACCTAAAATAAAATCTAACTCAACCAAAAACATTTTAGTCAATTAGCAGATGCTCTTAATCATAGCGACTTAAAGGAGCAATGAAGGTTAAGTGCCTTGCTCAAGAGCACAGACAGATTTTTCACATAATCGGCTCGGGGAATCAATCCAGCTGCTTTTTGGTTCACCGTTATTCTACCTTGAGGGAAGGCCCATCAGAGGCCATCACAGTAATAACATATAGCTTAATAAAAATGAACTGAGGGCTTTAGCTAGTTCATAATGACCACTTTGTCACCTGTGTATGTTCTGTTTTAAAAGATCCTGATAGACTTACCAAGAATTTCATCAAAGATTTTGTATAATCCAGGGACATAAGTGATTTCTCGTAGATTCATCCCAAGGTCTTCATCGAAAACCCACATTTGCTGAAAGGGGAGAAATAAATATCTTTATTGATTAACCATTCATAATACCTCACTACACATCAACAACAAAGAGCAACACCAGATTTCTCTGTTAGATCTAGGTACAGAACTGGATGTTGTTGTGACTAATGTTGTTTAGAAAATGAGTCTTCTGTAGGCACAAAACAGGAGTGAAACAGGAAGACGTTACCCGCCCCCCAAAAATTTTTTGCACAATTTTGTTTTCTGTTGCACCTAACCCACCTGGGTGACAGGTTCCACAGAGCCGATGTAGGTGTCAGGCCTCAGTAGGATGTGCTCCAGCTGGGTCTTCTTCTGGTACACCCTCTCCACTGACATCTTATCTCCTCCCTTCTTCTTGGCTCCTCCACCTCCTCCCTCCGCCTTGCCCCCATCACCCCTGCCGTTCGCAGCCGCCGCTGCCGCGGCTGCCGCTGCCTCCTCCTCCCTCTTTTTGGCAGCATTCTTCTTATCAAAGAGGGTCTGGTATTAGACACATGTGCACAACTTTGTTAAAAATTACACTAAAGATAAATAATTGAACTCTGTGTCTGCAGGCACTAGCAGCTGATTATCAGAGCTGCCCATTAGAAAAGGCACAGCAGTAGCCGTTTCCCCCCCCACTTCTACTGTTTGGATAGTCCGACTAGTCCAGTGTAGCCTCAAATTTTTCCTTCAATGCTCCTTTACGATTTGGTTGGTTGCTCAATTAGTGGGTTGGTTGCAACTTGGAAGGTTTACTTGGGTAGGCTAATTGCCCAGCACACACGCACACAGAAGACACCATTGTTTAAGGCAGTGGATCTCATTGTTAAATACTTAGGAATGCACCTAAGGAGAGGCCATAAAAGTGACAGTACCTGAGGAGTAAACTTTATCAAATAAAAATGTAAATATTGCAAGCATGGGAAAATAGAAATCAGGGTTCCCCAACTGGCAGCATGCGGGAACAATTTGGGCCACAGGGGATTTTATATCCCGCCCCAAGTTCTGAGCAAAAAAAACTACTTAAAAAATATTTTTTTGTAAATTGTTGTACATAAAAGACTAAAAACACCAGCTCCAAGTATTCCCACGCATAATAGAGATACTGTATATGTGACCGTATACACATGTTAGTAAGGTTTGAAATGATTATGTTTTAGTCAAATATATCTGTTTGGGCTTATTGCAGTCAATTTTTTGTATACAAATGATTTGTAATTATGTTCCGGCCCCCTGACCATCCGCTCAAGAAGAAGGAAAACGTCCCGCGGCTGAATCTAGTTGATGATCCCTGATCTAAAGTGTATTTGTGTGGTAAGGTGTACAATTGATCCAGAGCCCTTGAGCATGCAATAGGCATATATAAACTGTGCAATAACAAACACAGTGGTTGAGAATAATGCAGTCCCTGTCACCTGTGGCCCTTGAGACCAGTTTACATTTCTCTATGGGGAGGTATCTGAGCAACAGACCCTCACAATGCTCATCAACCTTTTAGTAACAAACAGTGGACCAAAGAAAGTTCACCCAATATAGTCCATGGTTCACCCCAACTCTCACAGCAAGTCATAATCATCTTATCAAGCCAAAGCATCCATTTAACTCACATGATAGTCCACCACTCAGGGATAGTTGCTTTGATAAGATAACTACAAAAAAGCAATATTGAGAGAATTAAATACTAGGTCTGCTAAGAACCTAATCTTGGTTGCTTAAACGATCTGAAAGAATCCTGCATGACCTCGAGATGGCATCCCTGCCTGCATCTCACGGAGGATGTGAAGACTCCAGGCATTAACTCACGAAGTAGGGTGTAAAACGTGTTTTGATTCAACTAATTTATTATATTGAATGTAGGCTACCTATTCTGTGTGTCCATGTGTTAAAAATTGCCTTGGCTGAGAGGGTAGACTACTGGCAGTGGTGTAAGGCCTAGTGGAGGGTAAATGCCTTGTACCCACCTTTTTCAGAAAATGCATTGAAATGATAGGGAGCGTTACTTTTTTCACAGAGACCGGGAATCAGAGTTTACCCACCTATTTCTTTACCACTAACTACCGGTAGGCCTATGTGAAGTTCATGGTAATACACATTGTAGCCCAGTCTAGTCAGTTGACCATCCCGTCTTACCCGCAACAGTTTCAGCAATTTGTCAGCAAGACGCACCAATTAATATAGGCCTCACCAATGGCAATCACTGAACGCCATTATACGTGGTGTTTTGTAAGAGATGTCTATTTCCATTCATCAAATGGCGTGAATATGCATGCAGTTTGGATGCTGGTATTATTTTGAGTGGACGAACATTCACATGTAGCCTACTTTTTGAAGTGATTTGTTTGACAATCAGATGAAAATGTCATAACTGGTTGTGTTCATGCCACAATGAAAGGAAAATATTTGTATGTTTAAATTACATCTTTATTATTAGGCCCATAAAAAATGTAGACGCACTTGCTCAATACAGACCCCTACCCCAATGTCATGGTGTAATTCCCACTCTAACCTCGATGTTGCACAGAACACAATACAACTATGTAGAGTTTACACAAATATTATCTTAGCTTTTTATTGTGAGACTCTAAAAACCTGTGTGAAATGAGCCACATTAAGCATTCAGCCTATTATATAGGGCATTCGGGAAGTATTCTGACCAATAAATGACAAATAAAAACAGGCTTTTCGAAATGTTCGCTCATTTATAAAAATTAAAACTGAAATATCACATTTACATAAGTATTCAGACAATATACTCAGTACTTTGTGGAAAAACCTTTGTCAGTGATTAAAGCCTCGAGTCTTCTTGGATGTGACGCTACAAGCTTGGCAAACCTGTATTAGGGGAGTTCCCATTCTTCTCTGCAGATCCTCTCAAGCTCTGTCAGGTTGGATGGGGAGCGTCGCTGCACAGCTATTTTCAGGTCTCTCCAGAGATGCTCGATTGGGCTCAAGTCCGGGCTCTGGCTAGGCCACTCAAGGACATTCAGAGACTTGTCCCGAAGCCACCCCTACGTTGTCTTGGATGTGTGCTTAGGGTCATTGCCCTGTTGGAAGGTGAACCTTTGCCCTAGTCTGAGGTCCTGAGCACTCTGGAGCAGGTTTTCATCAAGGATCTCTGTTCTTTGCTCCATTCATCTTTCCCTTGATCCTGACTAGTCTCCCAGTCCCTGCCGCTAAAAACATCCCCACAGCATGATGCTGCCACCACCATGCTTCACTGTAGGGATGGTATTGGCCAGGTGATGAGTAGTGCCTGGTTTCCTCCAGATGTGATGCTTGGGATTCAGGCCAAATAATTAAATCTTGGTTTCATCAGACCATTCCTTCAACCTCATGGCTTGGTTTTTATTCTGACAACTGT
Organism: Salvelinus alpinus; assembly: GCF_045679555.1. Classification (NCBI taxonomy): domain Eukaryota; kingdom Metazoa; phylum Chordata; class Actinopteri; order Salmoniformes; family Salmonidae; genus Salvelinus; species Salvelinus alpinus. Next base: position 21,391,996 of record NC_092111.1, read on the forward strand.
GAGACCTTATGTAGACCGGTGTGTGTCTTTACAAATAATGTCCAATCGATTGAATTTACCACAGGTGGACTCCAATCAAGTTGTAGAAACATCTCAAGGATTATCAATGGAAACAGGATGCACCTGAGCTAAATTTCACATCTCATAGCAAAGGGTCTGAATAATTATGTAAATAAGGTATCTGTCTTTTATTTTGAATACATTTGCAAAAATATCTAAAAACCTGTTTTCACTTTGTCATTATGGGGTATTGTGTGTCGATTGAGGAACATTTTAATTTCATCAACTTTAGAATAAGGCTGTAACGTAACAAAATGTGGAAAAAGTGAAGGAGTCTGAATACTTGGGTGTCACAGAGAAGACTGATAGCCCATTTCATGGGTGCACAATCTCTATTTTAGGTTGTACAGTCCAATATGAAGGTTCAATATGCACAATAGGCGGTATAGTAAGCTGATTTCCCACAGTTAAAGTTCTCTAATAAGAGCTTCATATTTGTGTGAACTCTACACAGTTGTGTTCTGTGAGTGACTACCCATTTCGTGGGTGCAACATCCATAGGTTAGGCTGTACAGTGCAATATGAATGTCTGGCATGCTGACCAGACCGCTCACGCGCATGTTGATTTTGTCTACCCACACCAGACGCGATCAGGACACGCAGGTTGAAATATCAAAACGAACTCTGAACCAACTATATTAATTTGCAGACAGGTCGAAAAGCATTAAACATTTATGGCAATTTAGCATTTTACATTAAATGCACCCGGTCCTCTACTCCGACAATTAATTCACAGATATATGGGTAAACCGAGTTTGTTTCTAGTAATCTCTCCTCCGTCAGGATTCTTCTTCTTTGGACTTTATATGCCAGCTGGCAACCAACTTTAAGGTGCCTTACCACTACCAACTGGACTGGATTGTGGACCTCAGTTAATCTTTCATCACCCACGTGGGTATATACTCCTAAAAACCAATGAGGAGATGGGAGAGGCGGGACTCTCAGCGCATCAAGCGTCACAAATAGAAACAAGTTGTATTTTAGCGCCTGGCTACGCAGACACTCGCGAGCAGTGTGGGTGCAATGATTGTATTACATGCATGTGTACATTTATTTTGGAACGCCAGCGGTGTGGTCAGCATGTAATACACAAAATAGACTGACTGGAAAGGTGATTTCCCACAAAGTCCTGCCATAAGAGCGAAGATGCTAATATTTGTGTAATCTCTAGACAGTTGTGTTCTGTGAGTGTCACGGAGTAGGCTGATTCCCCATTTCATGGGTGCAACATCAATAGGTTAGGCTGTACAGTGCATGCCCCCAATGCAATTCTAAAGTCAACCAAAAACATTTGTCAAATTAACTTTGTCTTTTGTTTAATTTCTAGACCAAATATGGCATGAGTCCACTATTTGTATCCGTTTGAATCACTTTCAAATGGTGGATTTTTATTTTGAAGCCGAACCGCAAATTCCACTATTGTCGCTAAATCCTTATTTGACTAGCTTCGCACAGGTCCCAAATTGTGTTACTGCATTTACGGGCTGGAAGCTGCTATAGCTAGCTGGTCAAATGTTGTGCAAATACATTTAAGGAATATGTAAGCATATTTTTTTTATATAGATTAGGCTACCTACGAATAACTGTATTTTGAGACACATTTAAGATTCTATATTCAAACGGCGTGCATGCAAAATATGCAAACTGACTATCAATCACACTTGACGTGTATTGCAACAAAGAACTTTTTGGGGCATTGCCATTGGCCAAGTGGCTCATTCACCCGTGCCTTGCAGGAAAGCAATGTTGCCTAATGACATCATCATGTTTACAAAAAACAATGTATCTTCTGACGTTGTTGGACCAATCTGTGACTGTATTTGTGCCGGGCAATCATAGCTAAATTAATATACCAAAGTATGGCCCGTCTTTAAAAGGCGCATGCTAGTTTAAAGGGGTGTATTAGCTGCTGGCTAGTTAGCATCATCACTGGCCATTTTAGAATGTCCAGCTCGTGACAAACTGGAATTTCTCTCGTGCATCGTGGCAAAATGATGAACGCTACCTGGAGCGATAAAGTAAGTCTGTCCAGTAATCCAACATTTAACAAAATAGTAACTTACCACCCAAGTCAGACCCCCGCTTCCTGCTGCGCCGTTGGACATCTTCCTTTTGTTTCCCTAAATTTTCGTGATGCTACTAGCAGATAAAATACTGAAAAGTCCTGCATACAATATAGTCCATAAACTCAGGAATTATTTCAGTCAACGGACCACATTGAGATATTTTCTGTGTTCGTACCAGTTGAAAAATGTCTTGTCAAAATAGTTCCGGATGAGGGAGTGTATCGCGGCTATTGTTAAAATCGACGAGCGGTGGTTAGAACTAGGCCTGAAATCCTCAACAAAGCTTGCTTGCTACTTGCCTAGATTTATAAATTACTGTACAAATTCCAAACGTTAAATAGTTTCACAACATTTCATGTAGTACAAAATCAATTGAAATAATGTATAAATAAAATTGTTTTTAATACGGCTGAAATTTAATACCCTAAATGTTCATTCAGAAATAAAAACACCGCCGCCTGCCTCCATCCGGCTCCACCATCCGCACGGCGACAATCCCAACAGCGTAACCCACCAATCCGGGGCTCGCTTTTCGAGGCACCGGTAATTCAGCCAATGAAAAAATACATGTACTTGCAATTTGTAACCAGTAGGTGGTAGTAGAAACACACCAACCGCAGTACTTTCTCTAACCAATGCACCCATGTAGTCCAGGCAAACTGTATGAAACCACATTTAATCTGTAAAAAATAAACATTTATTATAACGATTGCACAATTTACATATTTGAACAAGAACACATTAACTCCAACAACAACCTCTCCCTCAATGTGATCAAGACTAAGGAGATGATTGTGGACTACAGGAAAAAGAGGACTGAGCACGCCCCCATTCTCATCAAAGGGGCTGCAGTGGAGCAGGTTGAGAGCTTCAAGTTCCTTGGTGTCCACATCACCAACAAACTAACATGGTCCAAGCACACCAAGACAATCGTGAAGAGGGAAAACCTAATCCCCCTCAGGAGACTGAAACTATTTGTCATAGGTCCCCAGATCCTCAAAAGGTTCTACAGCTGCACCATCGAGAGCATCCTGACTGGTTGCATCACTGCTTGGTATGGCAACTGCTCGCCTCCGACTGCAAGGCATTACAGAGGTTAGTGTGAACGGCCCAGTACATCACTGGGGCCAAGCTCCCTGCCATCCAGGACCTCTATACAAGGCGGTGTCAGAGGAAGGCCCTAAAAATTGTCAAAGACTCCAGCCACCCTAGTCATAGACTACTCACTACTCAAAAATCTCTCTGCTACCGCAGGGCAAGCAGTACCGGAGCGCCAAGTCTAGGTCCAAGAAGCTTCTAAACAGCTTCTACCCCAAGCCAGAAGACTCCTGAACACCTAATCAAATGGCTACCAAGACTATTTGCATTGCCCCTCCCCCTCTTTTACACCGCTGCTACTCTCTGTTGTTATCATCTATTCATAGTCACTTTAATAACTCTACCCACGTGTACATATTACCTCAACTAACCAGTGCCCCTGCACATTGACTCTGTACCGGTATCCACTGTATATAGTCTTGCTCTTGTTATTTTACTGCTGCTCTTAAATTACTTGTTACGTTTATTTCTTATTCTTATCTGTATTTTTTTTTTAACTGCATTGTTGGTTTGGGGCTTGTAAGTATTTTACTGTCAGGTCTACACCTGTGGGATTCGGTGCATGTGACTAATACATGCATTCACCACAAATAAATGTAGAATACTAGTATATCCATAACCATAAGTGGACAGACATAAAAACCTATCAATAGTTACATGGCTTTCTGGTGTCCATTCAAACATTACATTTAACAATTACACATATAATATTGGTTTCTTCAAAAGATGAGTGGAAACTCCATAGCAGATGGACTTTAGGCTCACAGGTCATATATCCCTATTCTGTGTCAGGAGCCAGAACCTTGTTATGGCAGGTTGTTGCAGCCAGGCCATACTGATCCATAGTCCCCTTTGAGTTGGAAAGCCATGGTGGATGCCATGTGCTCCCAAAGGCTCAAAGAGGATTAAGTCAAGTAAGTAACTCCTCTTTTGGCAGAGACAGTCTAGATAACAAAGGCTTTTGTGTCATACAGAAGCTGGGTCTGGGTCTCACGACATTACTGGTAGTAAATATCCAAGCAGCATCATTACAAGATCTGTAATCAATACAAGATTATTGATTCAAGACACACAGATCCCGAATGATTATTGGACTATCTTACCATCCATCCATCCATACCCACAAACAATATCACCAAACTACTACTCCTCCGTTTATCTCATAAGCACCAAGATGCCTATGAATATACACACTATACATGACTATGCACAGAGTCGGTGTATTCAAGGTGATTATCTTGAGCAAGGCACTGAGCAGAATCACTGATCTATATATCATGTTGCATCCCAAAATAACTACGCATTGCTTTATTAAGATTTGCAAACCAACGTAGCGCCTTGCTCAGAGTGATCGAACACACTCATTAAGCGTAGTCCTCCTCCATCTTGACAAGGATTTCAAACGAGGATTCCTTCGGCCCATTCAAAGCCCGCCGGAACATCTGGGAGTGTTGCCATGACGACTATCCCTCTCCTCCGTCTAGCTCCGCCTCCTTGACCAGCTCCAAGGATCAAGAAAGACCCGGAACAGAATGCATCTCCCTGTTTGTGTTCAAAAATGTGACAAAACATTAAAACTGTTTAGCTGTTGTTATGCAAGATAAGGAAGAAAACAATGTTGATCAGTTAAGTGCACATGCAAATCAATGTCACAGCTCTCTGACTATCAAATCATAATATATCTATTACATTTACAAATCACTAAGTACCAGTTTACAATTTGCACTTTAAATTGATTTGAAAAAAGGCTTCCAACTTAATCCTGAAAGGTATGTGTCACATAAACCAGACAAAAATCTATCTGACAAAAATCTATCAATCATACATCCACCTCCTGAGAACGATGTTGTGTTCTGTCCAGACTGCAGACCCCAGCGGCCGGTTACAGAGTGAAAGGTCTGGCTGCATGTTCTGACTGAGACGGTCTTTATCTTCATCCCTACAGGAGCACAGTCCAACTTCCAACTGATGTTCCCTGGCGATGAGCCCTCTGTACGAGCTAGATACACCTGACAGGACATAATGCGCATTTACTGACAGGAATAAGACAGCATAAATATGGAACATTTACAGTTGATATACACATATCCTATAGAAGCAACATATCCAAAGTTTGGATAGATTGATAAATGCTCAATAAATAATTTATTATTATTTCTGCTAAAAAGTAATGCCATTGCTTTAACAATCACAAAGACTGACCAACAGAAAAAAGACAGATAAGCAGCACAAAGTATTCCCATTGATGTGTCAATAGAAGAACTGCATTGAATCATTAAGAGCATGGCATCTTATCGTTTATGACATGGATGAAAACAAACCATCTGCCAGTCATTCTTCAGCTTCCTGAACACAGACTCTTTCCTCCACACAGGCTTGTCCCTGGATGTCCTCCTTGTCACTGGACACCCTGCAGTAGTGATCCTTGGTGGAGTTGTACTGCAGATGAAATAATCTCCCACTCTTCACCTTCTCAGTCGGAACAAACACAAACTCTGCTGCAGCATCCTGGGAGAGAAAGGGAGAGGAACACAAACCCATTGTTTAAAAAAAGCCCCCATTGAACCCAAAGATCAAAGACTCCAAGGACCATTAAAGTGAATAATAAGATACAGTAATAATATATGCAATTTACACTATCATCCAAAACAACTATAGTCAAAGCGAATACAGTCAAAGCGACTACAGTCAAAGCAACTACAGTCATGCGTGCAAACATTTTCGTATCAGTGGTCCCAGTCGGTCCACAAACATGCAATGAAGTAAGCAGTTATTTGACTCAGTAAAACGGCTGTATATCTCACCAATGGGGCAGTCCGTGGTCCTGTCCCCCGTCTCTTGAGCTGACTGGCAAATTCAGGGCCATTAAGCAAAACAAATCTATTTAAAAAATACATTTAACATGCCTCATGAATGACAGTTATTGTATGTTTACAATCTAACGTACCAGGTGAGAGGTCTCTACACACATTTCAGGTATATGCTCATAACAAGTGAAGCATTATACATGTTTTCACATACAGTGCTTTCGGAAAGTATTCAGACCCCTTGACTTTTTCAACATTGTTATGTTACAGCTTTATTCTAAAATGTATTAAATATTTTTTTCCTCGAATCACAATAATGACAAAGTAAAAACAGTTTTTAGACATTTTTGCAAATGTATTAAAATAACAAATTGAAATATCACATTTACATAAGTATTCAGACTCTTTACTCGGTACTTTGTTGAAGCATCTTTGGAAGCGATTACATCCTCGAGTCTTCTTGGGTTAGAAGGGAGGTCGATTTACTTCTTAACTCGTTCGACTACGTTATTGGAAAAAGGGCCTAGTTTTCAGACCTTATGGGCGGGTTTTGAGTAGTCATTGGGCTACAAATATCAACTAAACCTGGCAACCCTGAGCAACAGCAACCGCCAATCAAAATAGATGCCTTTGCAATGCCTGAACAAATCATAACTATTCAATAATCAAATTTACTGCAAAATCAGCTAATGATATTTAATAAAATGCACTATTTCCTTGAATCTATGTATACATTGATAATATTCTGTTATGGAAAGCAGGCAATGCTTGGGAGCAGGCAATGTATGGGAGCAGGCAATTGGATAGTACCCCCCTGAAATGAACTCAGTTAATTAGTTGCATGGATTTTGTGAGCGTGTGAAGGAGACTTATTTTTTATTTGCAGAGGATTTCAGAGGTGTAATGACTATATTCGTAATCACTTGAGCTATCTATAATAGCGTTCACAAGGTAAGTGGCAAATAGATGATTCAAGGAGGTTTATTTCATAGTTAGACAAATTGGACGCTTGGAGTTTGTTGTCATGTGGTGAGGAATCAGTTATAAAAACAATAAGAGTCGCACACTATGCATAAACTCCCAGTAATTTATTGGGTTAACCACCAACGTTTCAGCGTCACGGTGTCTTCTTCCTGGGTATTGTCGTTCATGCTTGAACCAGGTTATGTGGACAAAACAGTACAATTAGTGCAACCAAATCAAATCAAACTATTGGTCACATGCGCCGAATACAACAAGTGTAGACTTTACCGTGAAATGCTTACTTACAAGCCCTTAACCATCAGTGCGGTTCAAGAAGAGTTAAGAAAATATTTACCAAGTAGACTAAAATAAAACATTTATAAAAAAATAAATAAGAATAAAGTAACACAATAAGAATAACAATAACGAGGCTATACACAGGGGGCACCGGTACCGAGTCAGTGTGCGGGAGTACAGGTTAGTTGAGGTCATTTGTACATGTAGGTGGGGGTGAAGTGACTATGCATACATAATAAACAGCGAGTAGCAGCAGTGTACAAAAGGGAGGAGGTGGGGGGAGGTTAATGTAAATTGTCCAGTGGCGATTGTATTAGTTGTTCAGCAGTCTTATGGCTTGGGGATAGAAGCTGTTGAGGAGCCTTTTGGTCCTAGACTTGGCACTCCAGTACTGCTTGCCGTGCGGTAGCAGAGAGATCAGTCTATAACTTGGCTGACTGGAGTCTCTGACAATGTTATGGGCTTTCCTCTGACACCGCCTGGTATAGAGGTCCTGGATGGCAGGAAGCTTGGCCCCAGTGAAGTACTGGGCTGTTCGCACTACCCTCTGTAGTGTCTTACGGTCAGATGCCAAGCAGATGCCATACCAGGCGGTGATGCAACCGGTGAGGATGCTCTCGATGGTGCAGCTGTAGAACCTTTTGAGGATCTGAGGGACCTATGCCAAATCTTTTCAGTCTCCTGAGGGGGAAAAGGTTTTGTCGTGGCCTCTTCACGACTGTCTTGGTATGTTTGAACCATGATAGTTCGTTGGTGATGTGGACACCAAAGAACTTGAGACTCTCGACCCGCTCCACTGCAGCCCCGACGATGTTAATGGGGGCCTGTTCGGCCCGCCTTTTCCTGTAGTCCACAATCAGCTCCTTTGTTTTGCTCACATTGGGGGAGATGTTGCTGTCCTGGCACCACACTGCCAGTTCTCTGACCATCTCCCTATAATAGGCCGTCTCGTCTGTGATCAGGCCTACCACTGTTGTGTCGTCAGCAAACTTAATGATTGTGTTGGGGTCGTGTTTGGCCACGCAGTCGTGGGTGAACAGGGAATACAGAAGGGGACTAAGTACACACCCCTGGGGGGCCCCAGTGTTAAGGATCAGCGTGGCAGACATGTTGTTGCCTACTCTTAACACCTGGGGATGGCCCGTCAGGAAGTCCAGGATCCAGTTGCAGAGGGAGGTGTTCAGTCCCAGAGTCCTTAGCTTAGTGATGATCTTCGTGGCACTATGGTGTTGAACGCTGAGCTGTAGTCAATGAACAGCATTCTCACATAAGTGTTCCTTTTGTCCAGGTGAGAAAGGGCAGTGTGGAATGCAATTGAGATTGTGTCATCTGTGGATCTGTTGGGGCGGTATGTGAATTGGAGTGGGTCTAGGGTGTCTGGGTGGATGCTGTTGATGTGAGCCATGACCAGTCTTTCAAATCACTTCATGGCTATCGAAGTGAGTTCCATGGGGCGGTAATCCTTTAGGCAGGTTACCTTTGCTTCCTTGGGTACAGGGACTATGGTGTTCTGCTTGAAATGTGTAGGTATTACAGACTCGGTCAGGGAGAAGTTGAAAATGTGAGTGAAGACACTTGCCAGTTGGTCCGTGCATGCTTTGAGTATACGCCCTGGTAATCCGCCTGGCCCAGTGGCTTTATGAATGTTGACCTGTTTAAAGGTTTTGTTCACATCGGCTACCGAGAGCGTTATCACACAGTCATCCAGAACAGCTGGTGCTCTCGTGCATGCTTCAGTGTTGCATGCCTCGAAGTGAGCATAAAAGCCATTTAGATCGTCTGGTAGGCTCGCGTCACTGGGCTGCTCGCTTCTGGGTTTCCCTTTGTAGTCGGTAATATTTTAAGCCCTACAACATTCTACGAGCGTCAGAGCCGGTGTAGTAGGATTCAATCTTAATCCTGTATCGATGCTTTGCCTGTTTGATGATTCAACGGAGGGCATAGCGAGATTTCTTATTAGCTTCCGGGTTAGAGTCCCGCTCCTTGAAAGCGGCAGCTCTACCCTTTAGCTCAGTGCGGATGTTGCCTGTAATCCATGGCTTCTGGTTGGGGTATGTACATACAGTCTCTGTGGGGATGACGTCCTCGATGCACTTATTGATGTAGCCAGTGACTGATGTGGTGTACTCCTCAATGCCATCGGAAGAATCCCGGAACATGTTCCAGTCTGTGCTAGCAAAACACTCCTGTAGTTTAGAATCTGCTTCATCTGACCACTTTTTTATAGACTAGGTCACTGGTGCTTCCTGCTTTAATTTTTGCTTGTAAGCAGGAATCAGGAGGATAGAATTATGGTCAGATTTGCCAAATGGAGGGCAAGGGAGAGCTTTGTACACGTCTCTGTGTGTGGAGTTTTTTTTTCCCTCTGGTTGCACATTTAACATGCTGATAGAAATTTGGTAAAACAGATTTAAGTTTCCCTGCATTAAAATCCCTGGCCACTAGGAGCGCTGCCCCTGAATGAGCGGTTTCCTGTTTGCTTATGGTGGAATTCAGTTCATTGAGTGTGGTTTTAGTGCCAGCCTTGGTCTGTGGTGGTATGTAGACAGCTACGAAACATACTGGAGGTCGACCGATTATGATTTTTCAATACCGATACCGATTATTGGAGGACCAAAAAAGCCGATACCGATTAATCGGCCGATTTAAAAAAAAAAATAATAATAATAATAATAATAATAATGTTATTTGTAATAATGACAATTACAACAATACTGAATGAACACTTATTTTAACTTAATATAATACATCAATAAAATCAATTTAGCCTCAAATAAATAATGAAACATGTTCAATTTGGTTTAAATAATGCAAAAACAAAGTGTTGGAGAAGAAAGTAAAAGTGCAATATGAGCCATGTAAGAAAGCTAACGTTTAAGTTCCTTGCTCAGAACATGAGAACATATGAAAGCTGGTGGTTCCTTTTAACATGAGTCTTCAATATTCCCAGATAAGAAGTTTTAGGTTGTAGTTATTATAGGAATTATAGGACTATTTCTCTCTGTACGATTTGTATTTCATATACCTTTGATTATTGGATGTTCTTATAGGCACTTTAGTATTGCCAGTGTAACAGTATAGCTTCCATCCCTCTCCTCGCTCCTACCTGGGCTCGAAAGAGGAACACATCGGCAACAGCCACCCTCGAAGCAGCGTTACCCTTGCAGAGCAAGGGGAACAACTACTCCAAGTCTCAGAGCGAGTGACGTTTGAAACGCTATTAGCGCGCACCCCACTAACTAGCTAGCCATTTCACATCGGTTACACCAGCCTAATCTCGGGAGTTGATAGGCTTGAAGTCATAAACAGCGCAATGCTTGAAGCATTGTGAAGAGCTGCTGGCAAAACATACGAAAGTGCTGTTTGAATGAATGCTTACGAGCATGCTGGTGCCTATCATCGCTCATTCAGACTGCTCTATCAAATCATAGACTTAATTATAACATAATAACACACAGAAATACGAGCCTTAGGTCATTAATATGGGCGAATCCGGAAACTATCATCTCGAAAACAAAACGTTTATTCTTTCAGTGAAATACGGAACCGTTCCGTATTTTATCTAACGGGTGGCATCCATAAGTCTAAATATTCCTGTTACATTGCACAACCTTCAATGTTATGTCATAATTACGTAAAATTTTGGCAAATTAGTTCGCAATGAGCCAGGCGGCCCAAACTGTTGCATATACTCTGACTCTGCGTGCAATGAACGCAAGAGAAGTGACACAATTTCACCTGGTTAATGTTGCCTGCGAACCTGGATTTCTTTTAGCAAAATATGCAGGTTTAAAAAATATATACTTCTGTGTATTGATTTTAAGAAAGGCATTGATGTTTTTGGTTAGGTACACGTTGGAGCAACGACAGTCCTTTTTTGCGAATGCGCACTGCATCGATTATATGCAATGCAGGACACTCTAGATAAACTAGTAATATCATCAACCATGTGTAGTTATAACTAGTGATTATGAATGATTGATTGATTGTTTTTTATAAGATTTAAGTTTAATGCTAGCTATTAACTTACCTTGGCTTCTTACTGCATTTGTGTAACAGGCGGGCTCCTCGTGAGGCAGGTGGTTAGAGCGTTGGACTAGTTAACCGTAAGGTTGCAAGATTGAATCCCTGAGCTGACAAGGTAAAAATCTGTCGTTCTGCCCCTGAACAAGGCAGTTAACCCACCGTTCCTAGGCCGTCATTGAAAATAAGAATGTGTTCTTAACTGACTTGCCTAGTTAAATAAAGGTGTAAAAAAATATATATATAATAATAATAAGCGAAATCGGCGTCCAAAATGACCTATTACCGATTGTTATGAAAACTTGAAATCGGCCCTAATTAATCGGCCATTCCGATTAATCGGTCGACCTCTAAAACATACAGATGAAAACTCGAGGTAGATAAGCTGTAGACCACACTATCATGAGATACTCTACCTCAGGCGATCAAAACCTTGAGACTTCCTTAGATATCGTGCACTAGCTATTGTTTACAAATATGCATAGGCCCCCCGCTCCGTGTCTTACCAGAGGCTGCTGTTCTATCCTGCTGATAGAGTGTATAACCTGCCAGCTGTATGTTCTTAATGTTGTCGTTCAGCCACGACTCGGTGAAATATAAGATATTACAGTTATTAATGTCCCGTTTGTAGGGTATATGTGCTTTCAGTTGATCCCATTTATTTTCCAGCGATTGAACGTTAGCTAGTAAAACGAAAGGCAAGTGCAGATTAGCCACTCGTCACCTGATCCTCACAAGGCATCCTGATCTCTTTCCGCAAAACCTACGTTTCTTTTTTCAGCGAATCACAGGGATCTGGTCTGTGTCCGTAGTATATCCCTCGCGTCCGACTCATTGAAGAAGAACTCCTCGTCCAATTTGAGGTGAGTAATCCCAGTTCTGATGTCCAGAAGCTGTTTTCGGTCATAAGAGACGGTAGCAGCAACATTATGTACAAAACAAGTTACGAACAACGCGAAAAAACAAACAAAATAGCATGGTTGGTTAAGAGCCGATAAGATGGCAGCCCTCTCCTCCGGCGCCATCTTGTCAGCTAATCAGCATTCAGGGTTCGAACCACCCAGTTTATAAAAGCATTTGTACTATGTACATACCATACTGTATTGACATGATTGGTGGTATGTATGGCTCAAGAAGGAGTTATGCTGCTAAACTGTTTATTCTTTTTCTCTACACCACAGGATCCACTGTGGTAGATAGCAGAGAAATAAAACAACAGCATGTCATCGTGTTGGTCAAAGCTGCTGTTATATTTGGCTTCACAGCACACAACCAGAACACTTCTCAACAAGAGCACTTCTGTTTGTTCAACAATCCCCAATCTGAGACACTACACCTGTGGAAAGAATCCGTCCAGGAGGAGAGTAGCAATCACTGGAATAGGACTTGTCTCTCCTCTCGGCACAGGGACTACTCTACCTTGGAACCAGCTGATTAGTGGTGCCAGTGGGATCGTCGCCCTTGACTCTGAGATGTATAAGACAGTTCCCTGTAAAGTGGCAGCCCTGGTGCCCCGAGGGGATGGAGAGGGCCAGTTCAAGGATGAGAGATTTGCCACTCGTGGGGAGATCAACAGTATGTCACCAGCCACTGTCATGGCTCTCGGTGCCGCCCAGCTGGCACTGGAGGATTCTGGGTGGTATCCCAGCAGCCCTGAGGAGCAGCTGACCACAGGGGTGGCGGTGGGGATGGGCATGGTTTCTCTGGACGAGATCGCCAAGACGTCGGCCATCTTCCAGGCGAAAGGTTACAGTAAGGTTAGTTATGGGTTCCGCTGAAGTGTGCTGTGGTGCTTCCAAACTCTCAGATGTGTGTTTGTGCGTGTGTGTGTGGCAGGGTTGGTAGGTAGGAGTGTGTCCTATTTGCAGTGCAGGGTTGAGAACTTGGGATTAAATAAGAACAGACTGCAAATAAAACATTTTGATAGATTTTATAAAAGTTGTATTGTATTTGTATTCAAGGTCAGCCCCTTCTTTGTGCCTCGTATCCTTGTCAACATGGCTGCCGGTCACATCAGCATCAAGCACAAACTGAAAGGTCCCAACCACGCTGTTTCCACCGCCTGCACCACTGGAGCCCATGCCCTCGGTGACGCAGCCAGGTTCATCGCCCACGGAGATGCCGTCGCCATGGTAGCGGGTGGGACAGAGGCCTGCGTGGGACCTCTGTCAATCGCGGGGTTCGCCAGGGCGAGGTCAGGCTTGACGATCCTAGGATAATATTGTTTGTTTGTGTTATTGTTGTTAGTATAGATCTAGTCTGTCCTTTGATCAATTTTTACATATGTATTAAGACTTATGTCTATGCTATTTGTATGTTCATGGATTTCAGTTTGTACTGACTACTATGTGAGTGTAATTCAACTTGAACTTTTACTTGCAGGGCTCTGAGTACCCACTGGAATGACCAGCCCAGGCTGGCATCGCGGCCCTTCCACCCAGAGAGGGATGGGTTTGTGATGGGTGAAGGGTCTGCGGTGGTGCTCCTGGAGGAGTGGGAGCATGCTGTGAGGAGGGGGGCCAGGGTGTATGCTGAGGTGCTGGGGTACGGCCTGTCAGGGGACGCCAGCCACATCACAGCCCCCACTGCTGATGGAGACGGAGCCTTCAGGTAGTAGTCATGGATGGGGTTTATAGCACTCTTTCACCAGGTGCTTACTATTTGTGTTAGGATTTAAGGAACCATTGAGATGTACTGTAGGTTGTACCATTGTCTATCTATCAACTTGACCATGAGATAAATATTTGTAACAAATGTTAGCCTATTTCACAACGGTTCTGACTTTTTAAAATGAAATGGTGAACATATTTGAAGTCATGCCATTTTTGCAGTCCATTTTCATTTCCCTCCTGATCTCTTCCAGGTGCATGTCTGCAGCACTCCGAGACGCCGGTGTGGAACCAGCCCATGTGACGTACGTGAACGCACACGCCACCTCTACACCACTAGGTGACGCTGCAGAGAACTCTGCCATCAAGAGACTGTTCCAGCAGCACACCGCCTCCCTGGCTGTCTCCTCCACTAAAGGGGCCACGGGGCATCTCCTGGGGGCTGCCGGGGCCCTGGAGGCAGCCTTCACTGCCCTGGCCTGTTACCACAGCACTTTGCCACCCACCCTCAACCTGGACCGCACCGAGCCAGAGTTTGACCTGAACTATGTGCCCTGCACAGCACAGCAGTGGAAGACAGAGGGCAGGCGGGTAGCTCTCACAAACTCTTTTGGGTTTGGGGGGACTAACGCGTCGCTGTGTCTCGCCAGTGTCTGAAAAGCTTGTCTGAAGGATTCACTTCTTACTGGTTTTGTATTGATTTCAGATTCTTTATAGATTCCTAGTATTTCAGTTTCAAAATGTTCTCAATATTATATTGGGACATGTAATGCAAACATCGATCATACAATTCTGATCGAAGTTTCCATTTTGATCATTCAAATACAGATATGCTTTGTGTACTTGAATACAGCAGTATGTTTATTTATCACCAGCTGGTGGCACTGTCTCACATGGAGGCTACACTGGAGAGGCTATGGGTTATTACCTTTTATACAGTCTACACAGGCAGTTCAGCTTTAGCCCCGAGGCCTTTATTGTAATAGAAGGCTGTGCTGGTTGGTCATAAAGTGTAATTTCTCAAGATCCACCATGAGCATAAACATCAGTCACTCATTTGGGTCTCAAAAGCCCTGGTTTGCAATTTCTGTCCTCCAAAACAGGGTTTTTATTGGTGGAATTCAGAGGTTCTCAACCTGGGGTACGGATAAACCAGGGGATACTTGGGAAGACGCATAGGAACATAGGCCTACTGGTATATTGCACATGAGGGGGTACTCACGGGTTACCCCAGGCTGAGCAAAATGTCATTGCGGATACAGTAACTAAAGAGCCACTGGTGTAATTCATTTAGCACTGTTTATTGGAGTGATGATCTAATGTTTCCAATAATCTTCTCTCTCTTTCTGAAAGTGCTTTAGTTTTGCTTGTTGAATCAGCAATGCATCCAATTAGCGAATTTTGTGTATTTCCTGGTAGTTAAAGGGTTCGTCCATTCAGACCTGTAAAATATATTCTAGATACTGTGGTGGCTGGTTTCCGGGAAACAGATGAAAAAGCCTAGTCCTGGACTAAAAAGAGCTTTCAATGGAGATTCTCAGAGAAATTGTCAGGTTAAATGGCCTATGTTTTGGGCTTTGGGTGAACAACATGTCATCAGTACCGCAGACAAGAGGAGAGGACGAGTGATGTGATCGAGGGTAAGGACATCTGGCCTTATATATGTCCCAAATGGCACCCTATTTCCCCTTGCACACTACTTTTGACCAGGACCTATATGTGTGTGCTCTATAGGGAATAGGTTGCCATTTAGGACGCATTCATTATCTCAAGGGAGACATAGAGGTAATGGGTAAAACATGGGGGAATAAGCTTTCACATTTTGTTACTCTTCTCCACTCCGATGTGTAAAAGCAATAAACAGTGCTAGTCGCTCTTCTGTGAAAAAGAAAGACAGTTCTTGAACCAACCTGAGGGAGATGTGAAATGGTTGTGTATGAAGGGTGATTTGGGGGGGATCTCTTATCCTCTTAATATTCCCTCTGGCTCACTGGATGTGGGTTAATCAGTCTGAGGGAAAGCTACTGTACGTGTGATTGACTTGAAGAATAGAAGCAGACGAAGACGTTACTTTTTGCCGCGTTCAAAACAACTGGGAACTGAAAAATACGAGGTGAAAACATGACGTCAGTGATCCTAAGGTTTGAAAGAGGCGGTAATACCCAAATCGGAATTCCGAGTTGGATGAACGTTCAAATCGATTTTTCCCAGTCGGTGCTAGTTTTTTTCGCTGAGTTCTCAGTTGTTTTGAAAGTGGCAATAGAGGTAGACTCCATATGAAGTACTAGTAGTGTATTTCACTGTAAATATTGACTGGTAAGAACGTCAGTTAATATGAACAAATGCAGGCTTTCTATCAATTTATTGGAAACGTACAAAACACTTCAGTGTATGAATTCTTGAATACTTGACTCACGAGTCATGACTGAAGTGAATAGCAGATGCAATATGTGAAAAATAATTAGCATGATGAATTACAGGGGGATGTCTCTTTCTCAAGGCCATTTTTAGAGATGAAGTTTTATTAACTCTTACAGGATGTCATCTTCCACTAATGAATAAATCAATTATTAATTTGCTTTTTAATTATAAATAATTTTATATGGATAAATGAGATGGGAAGCTTTTTTCTAGTTCGAAAGAAGGATATCCCTTATCTGTGTCTTGAACCTTTTTAGAGTTTCGTTTTTTAGATTTACAACTGATCTAACCCAGCAGCAAGTGCTGTTCTCAAAGTTATTTGTGGAAGTTAAGCCCCTCCCCTGTCTATTGCTACGCAATGAATTTGGGCGGCAGTGTCTGGGAACGAGATTAGTGGAAAGTGGACATAATGCAGGCTATCAGACAAACCACAGTAAGAAAAGATTCACTGTAGGCAGTCTCATTCAGTGATGACCTGACGTCCCCCTCAACGGCTGCCATTGCATTGCCATCCATCATGTATCAAAAGTACTGACACACTGCAGTATTGTGCTGTTATGACTGATTGTTGATTAAGAGATGCTAATGATCTATTCCAAGTATAGTATAGACATAGAAATGTGAGATCACAAATATGGTTTCCAATCGACTTTCTCTAAGGTCCATTTGTTGTTTGTTGGTTTTTCTGACAGAGCAGAGCGGCAGCAAGTTTTAGGTCTCCTCATTCCATTCTGCAATGCTGCTTTTTGGTGCATGAAATTGGAGATTGACATTTACAGTTCCATTTGTTTTTATAGCGTTATACAAAAGGCTAGCTCCTGCCTACTGCCAGAAGTAGGTGCCCCTGCCTTCCCACCTCACGGCACTGGTACTGTAATGCACTCACACTGCCAGTTATTTCACAGAACGGGAGGTGTTAAAACATTGACAGCTAGAGGGAGGACCCAGAGTATGTAAATGATCTGTGGCGTACAGTACGTTCAGCTTCCAAGGATTTCTCTGCCTAGCCTTTCTACTGTGAGTGGCAATCTAAGTGAGCGGCTCCTCCATTGATCTGTATGAACCCCCTCCCTCCCCACTGTCACAAGCCTCTTCTGATTCCTCCCCCTTCGCCTATCGATACTGCCACAACCCGAGCACTGCACTAGGCCAGGGACAATTGCATCTTATTAATGATGATGATCCGATTCATTTTTTCT
This sequence comes from Salvelinus alpinus, assembly GCF_045679555.1. NCBI lineage: Eukaryota > Metazoa > Chordata > Actinopteri > Salmoniformes > Salmonidae > Salvelinus > Salvelinus alpinus. The sequence continues at coordinate 21,409,539 of NC_092111.1, forward strand.
CTCTCTTTTCTCCTCTCCATCCATGCTTTCCAATTAGAAGACATCCAAGCTGAATTGCGCTCACCATGGCAACAGAGTCGGCATGTATTCCCTTTGATATCAGGCGGAGCAGACTGACCGTCCCACAGGAGAGCAACTGGTTTTAGTTCATCTACAGACACACGTACGCATGCTAAAATTAGAGCTTCTCTCTCAGCTATAACTTGATGGCCGTTCATTGGAGCCTATTGCTGGTTTAATGAGGGTCAATATACAGTAGCACCTGGTGTAACCGAATCACACAACCACAGGCAGAGCCGTTTATATTCGGGTTAAAAGGCTCTGGAATATTATGACGAACTAGAGTGGACACAGGGAGGGTGGAAGACCATGCACATTCTTCAAAAGGCATAGTTCAGATTATGACCTTTGTGTTAGCCTAGAGATTTTTACTACAGCGTGGTAATATATAAAGAATGGCCAGAGATGTGTTCCACTAACCTCATAAAGACACTAATGAACCGGGGCCTAACGAGTGGCACAGCAGTCTAAGGCACTGCATCACAGTTTGAGGCATCACTACAGACACAGGCTGTGTCGCAGCCGGTGGTGACCGGGAGGCGCACAATTGGCCCAGCGTCGTCCGGGTTAGGGGAGGGTTTGGCGGGCCGGGATCTCCTTGTCCCATTGCGCTCTAACGACTCCTTGTGGCAGGCCGGGCTCCTGCAAACGGACTGTGGTCGCCAGCTGGGCGATGTTTCCTCCGACACATTGGTGCGGCTGGCTTCCGGGTTAAGCGAGCAGTGTGTCAAGAAGCAGTGCGGCTTGGCAGGGTTGTGTTTCGGAGGATGCATGGCTCTCGACCTTCGCCTGTCCCGAGTCAATAGGGGAGTTGCAGCGATGGGAAAAGACTATAACTACCACTATCACAAAAATTGGGGAGAAAAAAGGGAAGAGGGAAAAAATGGTTTTACAGTATAGTGTGAGGCTGTGTCCCTGGGCAGTGTTTCCCAAACGGTAGGTAAGAACCTGTTGGTGTCAGTAAGTTATTTTCCTGGTTTAATTAACAATGGCTTGGCTACAGACACTGGTTTTGTTGACTTGATTCATTTTTGTTAGTCAGTTAAAAACACACACAGTACAGACATTTTAAATACATGACAGGGATATTACAAAAAACTCAGACTTATTGCCATTGTGGTCCCTGAACATTACAACATTACATAGATACAGATACATTACATATATAGATACAGACATTTATTTTATTGCCCGATCATTATCCAGCTTTTAACATTCTTTTTAAATGAAGTTATGGTCTGCGTGGCTTTGAGTGACTGTGGTATTTGTGCAACTCAACATCGCCTTTATATTAAAAGGTGTGACTTGCAGGGTCACATGGAAACTTCAGAGGTGTTGATCTATTACCTCAGTGTTTCTCAACCCGTTTTGTACCAGAGACAGGCAAACTATGTAATCCTTCCTCCTTGGAGCACTACTGACTTAAACTAGTACAAAGCTGGTTGAGAAACGCTTGTCTACCTCTGCAGCTCCAATACTCCCAATGACCAGCCAATGAGAAGTCCCTATGTGAGTTAGTGTAACATAAACTGTAATTCATGTCCTGCAAAACGTATTTGATTGGCCAAACAGACGGCTGAACAAAGCGTGCTCTCACGGGGCTATAGTGACTAGTGTCCGACACGTTGTTGAACATCTGTTGAGTAGCATTACAAAGCAGTATGTTTCCCTGACGTAGACTAAGCCTACAGTGTTTACTCTTGGAAGTTCTCCAGCGAACAACCCACAACGATGATACTAAGCATATTAGTATCCCCACGTAATGATCTGTGTTATATTTAGAACTGGATGTGACTGTGGAAGTGTTTAGTTTAACTGGTAAGAGCATCAATTAAGGAACATATATTATACTGTGCATTTATTCTATGATCATTCAGTAGCTCTCTCTATCTTGTGTTCCTCAGAAACAGAGGGGTCCTTCCAACAATTCTGTGCCTTTTTGAGAAGTATAACTTGGACATTTTTTTGTTTTGTTGATTTTACTTAATTTTAACATTCTGTCATAAAGACCACATGTTCAACTTAATAAAAAAACATGTTTTCCCATCTCAAGAGGTTAAATTTAAAAAAGACTATAGTAAGTGCCTATTAAGTGCCATATAAAGTAACACGGTTGACTGTAAAGGGTTGACAATTTCTTCTTAAATCAGCCATAGATCCCCTTGTGACAGGGGAAATGGAAACTTGTAGTGTGCAACAGGGAGTGGCAATTGAATGCAAGCCTCACCTAACAAATGTAAATGTTAAAACATTTCTAGCCTGTCTATCTATGGTAACAGGGTTGACATGTTATGCTCGACCCTCTGTTTTCCACCACAAAACACCAGAAATTGTCCAAAAAGAGTAGAACCAGCTCACCCGCTTTTACTCTATGATTTGACTATTAGATGTTCAATGTTTCTTTTGAATATTTATTTTTTTTAAATAAGGAATAGTTTCACCATATTAAAACGAGAGTTCAGTTCACATAACAGGGTTGACCTTAAAATGAGGGACAGATGCAGGGCTGGATTAAGAAATCATAGTTGTTTTTTTTATTGCCAGGGTACGAGGTTCCAAAACCCTTCTATGGATTATACTGTATGTCTATGGCCACAATGCAACAAGCTGTATATTTGGTTTGCATGCTGCCCAAACTGGCTTATCTGACTGTAGGCATACCGGTAACTGGCAAAATAAAGGAAACACTTACGTAAATGAGAGATACAAAGCATATGTTATGGTGTGGGGTACATTTTCCTAGCATGGTTTAGGTCCACTTGTAGAATCTATGCCAAGGTGCATTGAAGCTGTTCTGGCAGCTCATGGTGCTGCAACACCCTTTTAAGAGACGTTATGTTTCCTTTATTTTGGCAGTTACCTGTATGTGCTTGTGATAACTTAATGCACGGTTATTTTTTTGAAACTATTGATCCTCTGTGGCTAAATTATGCTCTCTATGTATACTCCTGTCCTGTTCAATGTAGTTCTCCTGTGTAAATTGATGTCGTTTCTGTCCTCTCTGCATGTTCTGATGGGTTCCACTGAAGGTGTTTATTTCACAGAATCAACAATCTGAGAGTCTGTCTCCCCCCTCACCCCCGTCGTCGTTGTGCTGCTGTAGATTACAAGGTTGATCTAGCAAATCATACATTCAGACCTATTCTGTGTATTATAATGACTGCACAGGAGGATCATTTTCTGAATTGATTTCTAAGAACTGCCCACATAGGTTTCTCCAGATGTAGGATCTTAATTTGATCACTTTGTTGCAGGAAAAAACATGTAGTGTATTTGAGGTTTAAAAAGGTTTCTGAAGTTTAATTTCCACTTTGAAATTTCAGACTTGATTGTCCCTTTAGAAAAATGAATCAACCCCTTCAAAAAAGTCCATTAATTATTAGCCACATAATAATATACATTTTCTGTTGCTGCAGAATCCCTTTCCTGCTCTAGAAAACTGGCTCAAATTAAGATCCTACATCTGTAATTCAATCCTCTTCATTCCTATGAATATATGACTTCCACACACAAAGCTGCCCTTCTAGATATTGTGTTCAATGGCAGGCCACAGACCTTCACCTGCCTCCACTATTCCCCTCTGTTTCCTTAATTTGCTTCTCCACTATTCTACTCTGTGTTTCCTTCCTTTTAGGACGGCTAATAACCTATGCTCTGTTAAGTGGCGTTATTAATAGCCTCGAGGTAGGAGGGTCCATCTCCATTCACTGTGATTTAGCGGGGATCAAAAAGTTCAAGTTCCCCCTGAGCATTAGAAGCAATTTCCTGTCAAGCAGAAACCTCTGTTTTTCCACACCGCACAATGGTCTTTGTCTATGAAGTGTAGGTGGCTATTCACAAGTTTCTCAACATTCAAGGTTGTTATAGTTATATGGTTGTACATTTCCTCTGTAGCCTTCGCAGCTCTGTTGTTATGAAACTCTAAAATGACATATGAAACTTCTCGGTCAACAGTGATGTTTCTGTCTCCAAACCATAAAGTTGGAGTGCATTTTTTGTGTTCAAATGTCTGACACATTGTCACACAGTTTTTTGTTGTTGTTGCAATATAGCTACCATTTCTGCCTTTATTTTCCCCAAGAACGGGAAAAGGTGTTGACTCTACTTTAAGTACAAAAAAAGAGGGGAGAGAGAGAGTTTCTTTAGAGGAGCAGAGAGCTGTTTCATTGTGTGTTATTTTTCCTGGAAAGTGTGTTGCATCTCATTCCCTCTGCATATCTCATTCCAAACTTTCCCCACTTTCCTTATCCATCATTCCCATCACTTCACAATCCATTACCTGTGTCTCCTTTCCCGTTCAATGTCTCATTCATTCCCCTCTCCCTCATCCTCTCTGGGACAGTTCCAATGATTGTGTGTGTGTGTGTGTGTGAGAGAGAGAGAGAGAGATGTATCCTTGGTACCTGTTGAGATGTTCAGCTCATAGAGAGGCTGTTGTTTAGACTTGTTGCAGAGTTTGTGTTCAGTTTCAATGTGAATCGAATCATCTACATGGACAACCAGGCCACAAGGTCCCCACTCACTCCTCAGTTAGTTAATAATAATAATAATATTTTGTTTGGCAGATGCTTTTTAGAACACTAGGCCTACAAGTCCAGTTCATAAAATCAAGTGCATATTTGTATGTGTAACTGTTAGGATTAGATCCCGTCAGGTATGTCACTGGTCAACTGACCAACAAATCACCTCTACACATGCACCTAGGAAACATGATAGCAGAGATTAACAGCACCTATTACCATGCATATTCCCTCTCCGATCTAGCCATTGGAGATTCATATGAGATCCATTGGAAAAATTGTCCCATGGCATTTTAATGACCTGAGACTAGAACAGCAGTGCTTGACTTGAGCCGGTGCTCACTGGTACAGAGTATACAGACACTCTGAGGTTTCTACGGCTTGAGTTCCGGCACCTCATAGAACATTGCCACTAAAGTTAAAACGAGTAGCCTACCGGCACCTAAAATGAGTACCGTACACCTTTTTCATTCCATCCACTTGAAGCCCTTGCTAACAGGGAGAAAGGGTAAGGGTGGAGGGGGTGTGGAAGAACACAGGGGCAGAGTACAGAGAGAGAGGGACAATGAGTAGTGAGAATAAAGAAGAATCTTGGAGCTCCTGTGGATTCTGGAGTCACAGAGCGGTTAGATAAATGTCCTCATCCCTGTTAAGTCCTTTCTTAGTTGGATGGGAAGAACTTCCCCAAAAGAACTCATGGACAATTATGCTATCTCCTTAAAGATTCCTGGAATCCTTCTCTCTAATATACAAGAGTTTTCCAGAGTTGGAGTAATTACCCTCAAATGCCATGTTTGCTGAATATGTGAAATATGGGTTTTGACAAATGAAATTATGGAGAAATGTGGAATTACTAGCCATTTTATGAATCCCTCTGGTGGAAGGCATGAGAAGGAAATGTAATATTCTGAGTCAGAATGCTACTGGTCCTGTATAGTGGAGTATCCCTCTCCAACCATGTCTGTGGAGGCTGTATCTGGACTTCTATGTTTTATACATGAGAAGCCTGGCTTGGATGAAGGATTCTACTTATAATGAAGAGAACAGCGAAATGCCGACATTTAAAGCAGAGAGACCTTTCAAAGCCCTGCGTTCTGAGAGAGGGTGGCATGGGACTTGCAATGCATTCCAGGGAAGAGAGAGAGACCAAGGCATCAACCCACTCTATCCCCGTTCCCCTCGTTGTTAAAAGAGCACATCGTGATTCAAACATTACGTTACAAAGAGGCAGAAACACCCAGTGGATGAAAATGTGATGGACAATATCTTGGTTGTTCAGCTCCAACATAGTTCTCTCCATTGACTGCCTTTATTCTTCCTATTGCATGCTGTGTGGTTCAAATGGTATTTCACTACTCTGGTCTGTGTGTTTCGAACGCTCTGTATGTCATGTCGGGTGTCCACAATGCAGTATAGATTTTTTCTGTGTATATCTGGCACATTATTCGATAAGGCTTGTTTCTCCAAGAGAGAAAGAAAGAAAGAGGCAGAGAGAGAGAGACCATCAGACTTCTTAAAAAGATACAGGAGCAGGCACATCTCCTGAGCTCAGGCAAACCCCACAACCTTCATTTTGGGATTCAATGCATGGGAACAGATTTTTGATCTGAGTTGATTTGCAGAAAATCAATTACATATTGTAGTTATTAGTGAGTGCAGTACTGTTTATGGTTTGATTGATTAAACAATTGTGGCAGACAGCTGTGAGGGTGAGAGACATGACCTCACTATTGTTGTGAATAACATAATATTGAATCTGTATTGAGCATATGTACATTTGTTTGACAGGCAGACAACAAGCAACTTGAGGTCTCTACTGTACATACGATCAACTGGACACGCTAGGTTAGGTCTATATGGGGCTGCTGATGCTACCGCTATTAACTCTGGTTCACTCCATTTAGTGCCATTGATATTTACATCTTCTGTAGTCATCCTCTCCTTCCTCCTCCCTCATCTGTTCCTCCCTCTCCCTCACCTACTCCTCCTTCTCCATCCACCTCTCTCTCCCTCCCTGCTCATCCTCCTCATCCATTTTGACACCACACTCCACAAAGCAAGTCCTGCAGGCTCTAGTTTTATCTTATCTTGATTATTGTCCAGTCATATGGTCAAGTGCTGCAAAGAAAGACCTAGTTAAGCTCCAGCTGGCCCAGAACAGAGCAGCACGTCTTGCTCTTCATTGTAACCAGAGGGCTAATATTAATACCATGCATGTCAATCTCTCTTGGCTAAGAGTTGAGGAAAGACTGTGTCACTTCTTGTTTTTATAAGAAACATTGTGTTGGAAATTACAAATCGTTTGCATAGTCAACTTACACACAGCACTGACACACACTTACCCCACCAGACATGCCACCAGGGGTCTTTTTACAGTCCCCAGGTCCAGAACAAATTCAAGGAAACAGTGTTATACAGAGCCATGATTGCATGGAACTCCCATCTATTGCGCAATTGAACAGCAAACCTGGTTTCAAAAAACAAATAAAGCAACACTTCACGGCATAACGCCTCTCCCCTATTTGACCTACTTTTGTGTGTATGTACTGACATGTGTAACTGATACATGTACACAAACTACATGTTAATGTTTTTAAATGTATGAAATTTTTTACGTTTATTGTCTGTAATGTCTTTTTTCGTTATGTGTCAGACCACAGTAAGACTAGCTGTCTCCATTGGCGTTGGCTAATGGGGATCCTAATAAATCACATGAAAATCTCCACACTTCACACTCAATGTGACATTGACAACAGTGAGGACCCAAGGGCATACAGCTGTTGGTCAATTCAAAGACAGTAATTGGCTGATCTAACCTTGAACACATCTCAACATTGAATGTATCAGTGAATATGATTATAAAGGGATGAAAGGACTGAGGGATGGAGAGAAGGAAGAATAAAATAAGGTGGGATAGAACGAAGGGGTGTTTTTAGGGATGAGGGATGGAGAGAAGAATGAAATGAGGAGGGATAGAAGGAGTGATGGAGGGATGGAGGAATGGGGGAAGAAGATGTGGAAGGAAGGAGTGAAGGAGGGAAAGGAGGGATTAAAGGAACGAGAGATCCCAGCTGCAATTTACAGTGCACTCAGTCAATGCAGACAGAGATTACAAAATGATATCAAGGCAAGAGAACGGCCCAATCCTGGCAAACTCCAGAAACCGTCAAACATGACACCGACAAGTGGCTACACAAACACACAGCGACAAGTGGCTACAATCTAGGGTTATGATTCCAAGGTCAGTGATTCTCTTCATAATGTCCACAAGGTCCCAAACAGACAGACTGGGGATGACGATGTTTAAAAGAAGAGGCTTCGGAGTCACTGACCACATCCCAAATGGCACCTTATTCCCTATGGGCCCGGGTCAAAAGTAGTGCACTATAAAAGGGAATAGGGTACCATTTGTGACGAAGACAGTGACTCAATCTGATGTGGCCCAGAGGAGGGAGAAAGAGGCCATTTGAACTGATCTAATACAAACGCAAAATGGTAATTACCTTATCCACTGAGATTAGATAGCACTCTGCCATGCAGATTAGGAGGAGAGATAGAACGGCCAATAGTTTTTATGTCAATTCAATTTGATCCTCTCTCTGGCTAATGGAGTAGATCCAGTCTATTTCATTTAAGTGTATGCTTTCTAAGTCATTAGTTAAGTTCTGTCTAAGCACTTCAAAGGCTAGCTTTCAGGCTTTCGAGGAAGCATGCATAGAGATTGGGTTTGTTCTTAGCTGTGCACACAGAAATGGGTTCTCTTCCATCCTTGTTAGAAGGTATAAATTGTTGAGGTCATAACTTGAGCCAGCCACAGAGTTCTTCTCAACAGGAGTACTGCAGCTCATCGTCCACCATTAAGTGTAACGAAGATGTTTCATTTTATTTAACTACACATGTCAGTTGAGAACGAATTCTTAATTACAGTGGACGGCCTACCCCGGCCAAACCCGGACGACGCTGGGCCAATTGTGCTCCGCCCTATGGCACTCCCAATCACGGCCAGATGTGATACAGCCTGGATTTGAACCAGGGACTGTAGCCTCTTGCGCTGAGATGCAGTGCATTATACCGCTACGCCACTTGGGTTTAGTGAACAAAACTCACGTGAATTACTTTGCCTCACATGTGAAGACTTCCCTTAGTTATCCAAGCTAATACCTAACCCATTCTGCTGTGGCGTGCAGATCACCCAGGTTGTTGAATGGACTTGTAGAACAGTCTAACTGTACAAAATTCATCAACTCTCCCTCTACGCAGATGTTCTTGCAGCTTACGCTGGCACCGGACCTTTGAGCTGGATAGGAAAATTTGCCACATCTATAGGGATTTTCCCCTCCTAGTGTAGAAGCATGAAGAAGAGGAAGCGGTCTTTCCACTCCCTCCACATGAGGAATCATAGGACATTTCTCCAATTGTCAAGTCTACTCCCAGTTTATTCATTATTACGCACACCTGCCACCATCGTTACGCGCACCTGCGCTTCATGAGACTCACCAGGACTCCCTCACCTTCCTGATTACCTCCCCTATATCTGTCACTCTCTTTGGTTCTTTCCCCAGGTGTTATTGACTCTGTTTCTTGTTTTGTTCCATGTTCGTTTATTTACTGAATTCACTCCCTGGGGCCTGTTGCACAAAACTAGGATAAGGGATTAAGCCAGGATATCTTGGTGATCCTGGCTCAATTGATCCGTAATCCGGTTGCACTAAAGATGGATAGGGGGCAGGAGGATATGTTATGGTATAAATTACCATGGAGATTTATTCTGTGGAGCTAGCCTGCTCCAGACCAGGCTAAATTCCAGGATCTATTTAATCTCATCCCTAATGTCAGTCAGCAGTCACCACAAATGGAAACCAATAGTTATTTCACTGCTCACTATACATTGTTATCACATATAACTAGACCCACTGTTATTATTTAAACGTTTGTGATCATTAATTTCAATGATTTTGGATAAAAAAATATTTTTAGATGATGTTGCTATCATTAGATAATTTAGTTTCCCATAGACTATAAGGCTATATATAAAATGATAGAATATTAGGGCCACAGAGGGGAAAAAAACACAAGTCATAATATTGTAACCAGTTGTTTTAAAGGAGGACAGTTGTTAAAATGACAGATGTGGGGCATTTCGTGAAATTGTACTTCAGTATGGTTTCATAAACAAAGACATGCTGATGTGCCAGAATATTAAGTATCACATTGTCATAAGTATCAAAACTGTAAAAACAATATGTAGCTTTTCTGCAGAAAGAACCAGCCTCATAAATTTATGACTTTATCCTTTTTCTTCAGTGTGGCCCTAGTACTCTGTCATATAAACAAATACACATTCCATATGAATATAAAAACACAATGTGTAACATTATGTTCCTTTATTGAATAAGGACAAAACAAAGCAGGTAAACCATCAGCTCCTTTCGAAACTGAAGTCACAGTGACTCTACAAGATGGAAAGCACAGAATCCAAGCATATTATACAAAATGATACATACACATTCAAAGGTCTGTATATAACACACCCTGCATGTCTGCACACTAAAATAAATGCAGGACAAATCCATACACATCAACTGAACAGACAAATGAATGGATGCAGTAGCCTCCCTGCAGCCTTGTATTACACACAGTATACCGCACAAACATCATAAGAGGCCAAATTCGTCAAAAAACGAACCCAAAAAAACCCAAATTCCTCTGCCACCGCAGGACATATTTAACCAAAATTGAAAGCACACATACTAACTAAAATAATTCAACACATATTGGTCCCTCAGCAGCCGACCACTGTCGTCATCAGGGAAGATTGCCGGATTGTCCCAGTCCATGGCTGGTGGCACTCTGGGGGCCCTCTCCTTCCTCAGGCAGGCCACATTGTGGAGGACAGCACAAGCCACAGTAATATCACATGCCCTAACAGGGCTGACCCTTAATTTGTGAAGGCAGTGAAAGCGTGCCTTCAGGAGGCCAAAGGTCATTTCAACTCTGGCCCTGGTCCTGGCATGGGCATGGTTGTAGGCCTGCTGTGCTTCCTGGGGGTCTGTGAAAGGTGTCAGGAGAAAAGGCTGGCAGCCATACCCCCTATCTCCCAGCAACACACCAGAGAATTCACCTGTCAACACAAAATCTCATCATTACTACCTCATAAACACAGTGATATTCTTGACACAGCCATGATGGTTATAAATAGGGGTTGTGTGGCTTACCTTGTGATAGGCACTGATAGATTTCAGAGGCCCGAAAGATTCTGGAGTCATGGACTGAGCCAGGCCATTTTGCCACAACATTGCTGATCACACAGTCAGCATTGCAGACCATCTGAAATCATAAGATGAGGAATATTACACCAATCAATGCACATCACTGGCAATGCAGAGTGTTCGTCAATGGACAATATCAAAAAGTTATGTTCACCTGAACATTAATGCTGTGAAAGGATTTCCTATTCACAAAATCGGCCTCATGGGCACCTGAGGGGGCTTTTATCCTTATGTGTGTGCAGTCCACTGCACCAATGACATTGGGGAAACCTGTCACACAAAGTAATGAGTATCCTACTATGTGTTAACAGTTGTCCTGTAATTTGTAGATCCTCTTACCTGCAATCCTATAGAACTCCTCTTTGATGTCACAGAGTCTTCTGTGGCCAGGGAAGGAGATGAAGACATCTGCTAATGCTTTGATAGCCAGACACACACTCCTTATTGTGCGGCAAATTGTGGCCTTGTTCAGCTGTTCTGCATCCCCCACTGAGTACAGGAAGGCTCCACTAGCAAAAAAGCGCAAGGCCACACAAACCATTTGCTCCACACTCAGTGCATGGCTCCGTGCAGTGCGGTGCTTAATCCTGGGACCCAGTAGTCTGCATAGATACCTGATGCCATCTGCAGAAAACCTGTATCTTTCATATAGATGGTCATCAGGGAAGGCCAGTGGGTCCAACCGGTCCCTGAAGACCCTTTCTCGCCTGAAGGCTCTCCTCAGCACAAGTGCTTCTTCATCCACCACATCTCGCACGAATGGGCATGCCATTGTCAGAGCAGAAAGGAACACACAATTTTGGGCCTTCATATAGGCTAGTGGCCACACCTGGTGCTGGGGGGGTGGGCAAAAGAGGGCGATGCCTTATAACGATGACTTGGTTGTACTGATTGCTGGGAAAATAAAAAAAACCTTAGAAAGATGCCACCGTCCTGTGTGCTCACAATAAGAGCTCATATGTCATGGCTCACTTGACTTTACGAGAATATACCTAATTTTTATTTTGAGCTGTGTCATCTTCTTGGAGCTGGGGGAGGAAAGAAAAATAATGATTAATACATTTGTGTTACAGTTAGCATACAGTGTACATTGAAGGCATATCTCACCTCCCTCTCAAGTTTTTTTATTTCAAGGTCCAGTTTCCTAATTGTCCTCTTTTTTATTTCGGACTCCAGTGCAAGATTTTCCATCTTTTTCTTCTTGTACTGAATGTCTATGTCTGCCAGTTCTATTTGGCGCCGGAGGTGGTTGCCATACAACTTTCTGATAGCTTGTGAGCTCTGTGAACACAATACAATTAGCGCAGCTGGAATTTGGCAGGATGTGGTGTCCTTTTATTAATACGCACTATGTTGCCAGGCTGGTTTTCCCACTGTATAGCATCTGGGTCCTGTAAAAGAAATTAGATTTTTTGATTTTGATGAGGACTCCTCACCATTGTAGAGTAAATAGTACTTTCACAGTCTTAACATGATACCTCATGCCTTCTGGAATCCAGAGAGATGGTCTCCTCCTCATCATCGTCTCCATCATGTGCTGTTGCTGCTGCACTGGGGCCTTCACCCTATCACATTTAATCGGATTCATATTGAAGCTAGTAGACAAGACATGCCAGGCCTACAGTATGCCTTTGATGGAGTACTCACTGGATCAGCATCGTCTGGTGCTTGTGCTGGTGGCTCTAACAGGAACACAGTGCTGCCAGACACTGCAAGGCAATAGGTAAACCAAAGTCAGACAGTCCAAATTGATTCAATATGAATGTGGTTGTATCCCATGTAGAGATGGAAGGACATACCTTGAATGAAGCGGGTGGCATCTTGGGAGGAACCTATGCTCGTCTCTTTCCCCCCAGGGATCCCCTCTAAGACGGGCCTGCCTTTATTTAGCTCCAAGGCCATGTCCTCTGCTGGGGTAAGGTCAGCCTTTGGTGACCCACCACCCGTGCCTTGTCTGTGGGTATTCTTTTTCACTGCTAAAACAGTACAGACAATGTGTGAGCAGGCACCTTCTGGGTACAATATATGCTTGTGCTTTGTTAAATATTAGTCAGGGACCATACCATTCTGCAGAATGTTCTTGTATTTGATTTTGACCTGCTGCCATGTCCGTTTTGGCCCGTTCATGTTTAATCTACACACACACACACACACACACACACACACATTTAATGGAGTCACACTGCAAAAAATTACTTGGTATTTTTGTCTTGTTTTCAGTAAAAATATCAAAAAATTTATCATAGCTTTATACAGTGTGATGGAGTTACTTTACACAATTTCACTCATATCTGCAGTGCATTTCAATTAAAAATTTAACCGTTTCATAATTACAGTACAACTGCATTTTTGGAGATGTGAATTAAATATTTGAATTGTAATTGTGATGTTTCAGCGGAGCGGTGAGTGTGTAATTGTGCACTACTTACGCATTCAGGCGGTCTGCAATACTTTGCCACGCTTTTTCTCTTTGCTTTATCACTGTGGCGGTGTTGCCTTTCCTCTTAATTATATCTTTTACCTCCTCGTATGCCTCCATGAGGATTTGTGCTTCCGACGGGGAAAAGTACGCGGCTCTAGTTGCCATGGTAAATCAGTTAATCTGTGATCTGTGGCGGGGTCTATTTGAGTGAGCCGTGAGCGCGCACCTATCCAGGATTGGTTTCACCTGGCTTAATGAATCCGTGTCTGCTCATCCTGGCTTGGTCTTTGTGCAACCAATTAAGCCTGGACGCACATGTTTTGGCTTCATTGAGCTCAGCTGAGTCATTTATCCCGGATGTCTTAATTCTACTTTTGTGCAACAGGCCCCTGTACTTGCTTCCTGATTATTAGTGTACACGTTGCACCAATAAGTCTCCCTTAGTCACTTACTATTGCTAGGTATGTATTGGCTCTACAAATAAAGTGAATATCACTCTAGATGTTTCAGATTCATTAGAAAAGTCCCCACACCAATTTCAAACACACAGTATCATCATATTAGTCTGTATCTGGTATGAAAGCCAGAAGACCCTAATGGAATATGTTGTTAAACTTTATTGTGTTAACTTGATTGTGTATTAACCCATTATCACACTCTCAATGATGAGCTTCTATATTGAGTTCAAAGGCACTTAAATCTTCTGTCTTGCCCATTCACCCTCTGAATGGCACACATACACAATCCATGTCTCAATTGTCTCAAGGCTTAAAAATCCTTCTTTAACCTGTCTCCACCCCTTCATCTATAATGATTGAAGTGGATTTAACAAGTGACATCAAGAAGGGATCATAGCTTTCACCTGGATTCACCTGGTCAGTCTACAACGTCATGGAAAGAGCAGGTCTTCCTAATGTTTTGTACGTGCAGTCTATATGAAATGACAGGCTTGAGAAAATTATTTATTGTAGGCTTAAACATTGCAATTGAGGAATTCTATGTATTGGTAACCATTACATGGCAATTGAGGAATTATAGGCCCATCTCATGACATTTAAATAAACATTATCTGTGTTGCGGGCAGAGTTTGATCGCTGTGGTTACCCAGAAAGGCTAATGGCCTGATAGATATGCTTAACAGGTAATATACCTAACCATTCATCATTCTTTCCCCTCCAAATCATCCATCAGATAACTTCTTATTGGCTGGAAATAATGAAACACTCAGTATGCAAATAACCATAACAAAACATAACCTTTTAATGGCGAAAAGGAAAATGTCTCTTGTCGTGGAGGCAGCTAGACCCAATCAAATTAATCACTGGATGATTTGTGTGTGGTTGATATAACTCAGCTTATCACTAACTGCTTAATATGAGTAAAGGACTGTTGCATGTAAATACAGTGCCTTCGGAAAGTATTCATACCCCTTGACTTATTCCAAATGTTGTTGTGTTACAGTCTGAATTCAAAATGGATTAAATAATTATTTTCTCTCACCCGTCTACACACAATACCCTAGAATGACAAAGTAAAAACATGTTTTTAGAGATTTTTACAAATTTGTTGATAATGAAATACAGAAATATCTAATTTACATAAGCATTCACAGCCCTGAGTCAATGCACCTTTGGCAGAGATTACAGCTGTGAATCTTCCTGGGTAAGTCTCTAAGAGATTTCCACACCTGGACTGTGCAACATTTGCCCATTATTCTTTTCGAAATTCTTCAAGGTCTGTCAAATTGGTTGTTGATCATTGCTAGGCAACCATTTTCAGGTCTTGCCGTAGCACTTTAAAGTAGATTTAAGTCAAAACTGTAACTCGGCCACTCAGGAACATTCACTGTCTTTTTGGTAAGCTACTCCAGTGTAGATTTAGCCTTGTGCTTTAGGTTATTGTCAGTGAGTGGACTGAACCATGTTTTCCTGTGTTTAGCTATATTCCATTTCTTTTATATCCTGAAAAACTCCCCAGTCCTTAATGATTACAAGCATACCCATAACACGATGCAGCCACCACTATGCTTGAAAATATTGAGAGTGGTACTCAGTAATGTGTTGTGTTGCATTTGCCCCGAACATAACACTTTGTATTCTGGACAAAAATGAATAGCTTTGCCACATTTGTTGGAGTATTAGTGTCTTGTTTCAAACAGGATGCATTTTTTGGAAAATTTCAATTCCGTACAGGCTTCCATCTTTTCACTCTGTCAATTAGGTTAGTATTGTGGAGTAACTACAATGCTGTTGCGCCATCATTAGTTTTCTTCTATCACAGCCATTAAACTATGTAACTGTTTTAAAGTCACCATTGGCCTCATGGTGAAATCCCTGAGAAGTTTCCTTCCTCTCCGGCAACTTAGTTAGGAAGGACTTTGTAGTGACGGGGTGTATTGATACACCATCCAAAGTGTAATTAATAACTTCACCATGCTCACAGGGATATTGAATGTCTGTTTATTCTTATTTTTACCGATCTACTAATAGGTTTCCTTCTTTGCGAGGCATTGGAAAATCTGTCTGATTTTTGTGGTTGAATCTGTGTCATCACAAGGGGGTTGAATACTTATTGACTCAAGACATTTCGACTTCACATTTTTTATTATATTTTGTAAAAATTTCTATAAACATAATTCCTCTTCGACATTATGGGGTATTGTTTGTAGGGCTCTGGCTGGGCCACTCAAGGACAGTCAGAGACTTGTCCTGAAGCCATTACTACGTTGTCTTGGCTGTGTGCTTAGGGTCGTTGTCCTGTTGGAAGGTGAACCTTCGCCCCCAGTCTGAGGTCCTGAGCTCTCTGGAGCAGGTTTTCATCAAGGATCTTTCTGTACTGTGCTCTGTTCATCTTTACCTCGATCCTGACTAGTCTCCCAGTCCTTGCCGTGGAAAAACATCCCCACAGCATGATGCTGCCATCACCATGCTTCACCGTGGAGATGGTATTGGGCAGGTGATGAGCGGTGCCTGGTTTCCTCTTGACGTGATGCTTGGCATTCAGGCCAAAGAGTTCAATCTTGGTTTCATCAGACCAATGAATCTTGTTTCCCATGGTCTGAGAGTCCTTTAGGTGCCTTTTGGCTAACTCCAAGTGGGCTGTCATGTGCTTTTTACGGAGGAGTGGCTTCCATCTGGCTACTGTACCATAAAGGCCTAATTGGTAGAGTGCTGCAGAGATGGTTGTCCTTCTGGAAGGTTCTCCCGTCTCCTCAGAGGAACACTTGAGCTATGTCAGAGTTAGCATCTGGCGGCCAGCTGTCAGAATAGTATTGGTGGTTCCAAACGTCTTCCATTTAAGAATGATGGAGGCCACTGTGTAGTTGGGGACCTTCAATGCTTCAGAAACTGACAATTCCTTTTTGCTCTGACATGCACTGTCAACTGTGGGACTTTATATAGACAAGTGTGTGCCTTTCCAAATCATGTCAAATCAATTGAATTTACCACAGGTGGACTCCAATCAAGTTGTAGAAATATCCCAAGGATGATCAATGGAAACAGGATGCACCTAAGCTCAATTTCGAGTCTCATAGCAAAGGTTCTGAATACTTATATAAATAAGATATTTCTGTTTTGGTTTTTTTATACCTTTGCTAAAATGTCTGAAAACCTGTTTTCGCTTTGTCATTATATTGTGTGTAGATTGATGCGGAAAAATATTTATTTAATCGATTTTATAATAAGGCTGTAACGTAACAAAATGTGTAAAAAGTGAAGGGGTCTGAATACTTTCCGAAGGCACCGTAACTCTTGAGTCCTAAATGTCATTTTAAACTCTACACATGGTAGCCTGGCCAGGCTATGACCAAACTCAGAAGTCACTTGATGTCATGTGGTGTCTGGCCCCCAGGGAATCTCTAGGGCCCCTCATGCCATCGTCACAATTGGGTGTCCCCAGTCCTGACCATCCAGTGAGTGAGTGCCTGCCTGTTATGTGAGAGAGTGAGGGAGATCCTGCCTGTTATGTGAGAGAGTGAGGGAGATCCTGCTTGGCCAACATGGACATGGTGGCTGGTGGCCACCATGGCCATTTTACAAATACAGTTCCCTTCAGATTCCCCTGACAGTCACGTGGCAGTGACAGCTTCATGTGACAGCTTCATGTGACTCATAAATACCATGGTAAATGTGGGCTACACAGTAAGTACCATGGTAAATGTGGGCTACACATTAAGTACCATGGTAAATGTGGGCTACACATTAAGTACCATGGTAAATGTGGGCTACACATTAAGTACCATGGTAAATGTGGGCTACACATTAAGTACCATGGTAAATGTGGGCTACACATTAAGTACCATGGTAAATGTGGGCTCCTGATCACATTATGTAGGCTACCTGTACTTGCTGTGTGAGCAGACTCATAGTCACAGAAAAGTCTTTAGTATAGGGTATTTTCAAATGCGGACCAATGTGATAGACTACAATTCAAACGTGAATCACTGTAAGAGCAATATTTTGGATAATATTTCTACCATTGACTGATTGAAGTGTTATGCAGATAGAGTGGGATGACTGACCGCGGACACAAATCAAATCCAATTTTATTAGTCACATGCTTGTAAACAACAGGTGTAGACTAACAGTGAAATGCACCTACAATTTGTCTTAACTCAACAGCTCTCCTTTTAGTTTTACGACGATGCAAAAGACCGAACGTATGTGATGATATATTATAAATGGATTGAATTAGTCAGAAGAACCCAACAGACACTGGGGCAACACCTACTGTCTGTCTGACCGTTCATCCCCGCGCGCGCTCCGGGTGAACACTGTCGCCTTCAATGCTCGTCTCGCAAACCCCTCCCTTGCCAGCTTGAGCTCAGTCACACTCCTTTCACGTTCAATACTGAGCAGCAACAAGCATTTGTAAAAATGTGAATTTCAACTGCGCTATTCCAACATTTTTGACGAGGATAGGAAACTACTGGAGAAGGAAGATTGCGTTGGAACGATCCGTTTAGAATGTCAAAGTCTGAAATTGAGAGACTGACGGTTGCTTCTATTGCAGGTGAGAATGGAAACATATGTCGCCTGTTGCTCCGCACCACCTCTACACGCGCAGCACACACACATACGTATGTATGAGCTCATTTTCATGCTGGCTTTCCACCTTTCTTTTTCTTTTCAGTTGGTGATTGTTGTTAGTCAGATATGAGGGGGAAAAAGGAAAATAGATGGGTTTGGGGTCGTCATATATATCATTTTTGGGGGTTATTTCAAAATCCACCATGTTTTAAATTAATATTATTATTCATGTGCCATGTGACGATTGAATGTGTTGCTTCACAGCTACATTGATGTTCTCTGATCACTCAAATATTGTTTATTGTAGGTAGCTATATCGAATGTATTGTTATTACTCTATTAGAATAATGGTATTATAGGATACCTGCAATAACATTGCTGTTATGTCCTTGGTAAATACTTGAACAGGACATTGTTCCATGGGTGACATCTTTACATGAATGCCGCAATGAAATACTGTAGTTTAATCATGGCAGTGATTTTTTTACATGTAGAAAATAACAGCTGCGCGGGTCAGAAAGGGGAGCCGGGTACCCTGTAGTACGTCGCATTCAGGCGCCGAGCTCGAGAGCAGGGTTAACGGTTGATGGTTGAGCCACGGAGTGCGCTATAGGAAGAAATTCACCTTGATGACGAGCAGGCTCACACTGCGGGGTGTCCTCCTTATCATTAGTGTTCACTCATTATATCATATCAAAACTCATACTATAATAATATAATGTAGGAATATCATAATGATAATATATAACTGATAAACTAAAGGCGTACATGCAGACCTATAGGCCTACCTAGAAAAGTTTACGACTTTGTGTATGCTTGGCTACTCATAAATCATATTCTTTACCATGGGGCATGGTCTATTTGTTTGGGAAATGCTATGCCATGCCGTTTATAACACTTGCAGACTATTCTGTTTGAGGAATAGCTTGGCTATCATTTGCTCAGACCCATTTCTATTGTAATTCGATATCCCCAGATCCAGCTCAAGACTATTTGCATAAATAGTTCATCCTTAATAATGATGTTTATTTAATTATCACAAAATGTATCAAGTGATGTAGTACTATATGGGTCAAGAAAACATAGTAGGCAAGTCCGCTTTAGGTCTAAATTTGCATCCCAAATTGCACCCAATTTCCTATGTAGTGCACCACAGCTATGGTAAAAAGTAGTGTACTATGTATGGAATAGGGTGCCATTTTGGATGCAGTCCACATCTTTGTTGAATTTCATGTTGATGCTAAACAATAAATATGGCCTTGACAGGAACATGCAACTTAAGTAATAGAATGGCCATATGCTATGATAAATGATAGAAATAGGGTCACGTTGTGTCAAAATACATTTCAACTCCAAGTCTTGAACCAATCAAATTACTCTGCCTTTTAATACAATGATGGTGTACATCACATTTCTCTAATACCTGTGTAGTAGCACTAATTATTACAGTAATAACATTGATGTTACATTATATTCTAGTGATTGTTTTGTAAATGTATAGTAATGAGACAATAGACATCATTTATTCTCTGACCTTATGGTGGGGTCATATCCAAGAGATATCTTATTGAACTCTGGACCATTCATTTGACTTCAGGCTAATACTTCCAGTCTGACAGTGTTTTGCGATCGATGCCTTTATTTTTCTTTACTTCATGATTCATCCTTACAGCCATGTTGAGATTTGTCATAGGAAATAGCTTCACATGTAAGCTTTGGTTGACATCCCTGGAAGTCAAAGCTCTTACAAATCAAATCAAATGTTATTTTTCACATGCGCCGAATACAACAGGTACAACAGGAGACCGCATTGTGAAATGCTTACTTACAAGCCCATTGGGGAGAAAATGATTGAGCAGCCACTACATAGCCTAAGTGCTATTTACAAAGCCCATGCATGATTGTAGTTGATTGGGAGTCCATCCCAGTTCTAGAGTGCCTGCTAGATTGTGATTACAGACCAATTTACACTGAACAAAAATATAAATGCATCATGTTTACATTTTTGTAATTTAGCAGACATTCTTATCTAGAGCGACTTACAGTAGTGAGTACATACGTTTCCCCCATACTGGTCCCCGATAGGAATTAAACCCACAACCCTGGCATTGCAAGCACCATGCTCTACCAACTGAGCCACACATGACCTTTTTTCATGCTCTAAAACAAAAGATCTCAGAAATTGTCCATATGCACAAAAAGCGTATTTCTCTACAATTTTGTGCACAAATTTGTTTACATCCCTGTTGGTGAGCATTTCTCCTTTGCCAAGATAATCCATCCACTTGACAGGTGTGGCATATCCAGAAGATGATTAACCCCCTAGAGTCGATTGACGCACCGGTACGTCAATCTAAGTTACATAACAACAAAATCCCCATCAAAATCCATCAGTTTAAATTAGAGACATCTGCTTTTATTGCATTGGATGCATCTCAATCCACTGCATCCACCAGTGTAACACCTCCTCATCTGTGGTGAAAGGTGGCAGAGCTAGAGTGGTGTTTGTCAGACCATGAGACATCCCGAAAATTGGTAAATCATGTAAACGACCCCCGCAAGTGTCACGGGACTCATCTGAAGGTAACCGGTACCGTTTTTAAAAAACTAATGGAAGTACAGTGCATTTGGGCAGTATTCAGACCCCTTGAATTTTTCCATGTTTTGTTAAATTACAGCCTTTTTCTATAATGTATTAAATCGTGTTCCCCCTTATCAGTCTACACACAATACCCCATAATGACAAAGCAAAAACAGGTTTTTAGACATTTTTGCAAATGTATTAAAAAAGTTTTTCTTTTTAAATCACATTTACATAAGTATTCAGATCCTTTACTCAGTACTTTGTAGAAGCACTTTTTGCCAGCGATTACAGCCTCGAGTCTTATTGGGTATGACGCCTCAAGCTTGGCACACCTGTATTTGGGGAGTTTCGCCCATTCTTCTCTGCAGATCCTCTCAAGTTCTCAGGTTGGATGGGGAGTGTCGCTGCACAGCTATTTTCAGGTCTCCAGAGATGTTCGATCGGGTTCAAGTCTGGACTCTTATCCCGAAGCCACTCCTGCGTTGTCTTGACTGTGTGCTTAAGGTCGTTGTCCTGTTGGAAGGTGAACCTTCGCCCCAGTCTGAGGTCCTGAGTGCTCTGAAGCAGGTTTTCATCAAGGATCTCTCTGTACTTTGCTCCGTTCCTATTTCCCTCGATCCTGACTAGTCCCCCAGTCCCTGCCACTGAAAAACATCCCCACAACATGATGCTGCCACCACCATGCTTCACCGTAGGGATGGCATTGGCCAGGTGATGAGCGGTGCCTGGTTTCCTCCAGACGTGACACTTGGCATTCAGGCCAAAGAGTTCAATCTTGGTTTCATCAGACCAGATAATCTTGTTTTTCATGGCCTGAGAGTCCTTTAGGTGCTTTTTGGCAAACTCTAAGCGGGCTGTCATGTGCCTTTTACTGAGGTAGTGGCTTCCGTCTGGCCATTCTGCCATAAAGGTCTGATTGGTGGAGTGCTGCAGAGATGGTTGTCCTTCTGGAAGGTTCTCCCATTTCCACAGATGAACTCTGAAGCTCTGTCAAAGTAACCATCGGGTTCTTCGTCACCTCACTGACCAAGGCCCTTCTACCCAAATTGCTCAGTTTGACTGGGTGGTCAGCTCTAGGAAGAGTCTTGATGGTTCCAAACTTGGAGGTGGAGGTCACTGTGTTCTTAAGGACCTTCAATGCTGCAGATCTGTGCCTCAACACAATCCTGTCTTGACACACAACACAATGCCTCAAGTTGAATGTTAATTTCTCTAACATAAGTCGCCTAAAACATAGTTTTAAGAGAATTTGGCAGTATGTCCAACCGGCATCACAACCGTAGACCACGAGTAACCACACCAGCCCAGGACCACAACATCCGGCATCTTCGCATGTGGGATCGTCTGAAACAAGCAACCCAGACAGCTGATGAAGCTGTGGAAGTCAACGTTGTGAACAGAGTGCCCCATGGTGGCGGTGGGGTTATGGTATGGGCAGGCTGAAACTACGGAGAATGAACACAATTGCATTTTATCGATGGCCATTTGAATGCACAGAGATACCGTGACGAGATCACCTCATGTTTCAGCATGATAATGCATTGCCCCATGTCGAAAAGATCTGTACCCAATTCCTCAAAGCTGAAAATGTCCCAGTTCTTCCATGGCCTGCATACTCACCAGACATGTCACGCATTGAGCATGTTTGGGATGCTCTGGATCAACATGTATGACAGCGTATTCCAGTTCCCGCCAATATCCAGAAACTTCACACAGCCATTGAAGAGGAGTGGGGCAACATTCCACAGGCCACAATCAACAGCCTGATCAATTCTATGTGAAGGAGCTGTGTCGCGCTGCATGAGGCAAATGGTGGTCACACCAGATACTGACTGGATTTCTGATCCACGCCCCTACCTTTTTTTAAGGTATCTGTGACCAACAGATGCATATCTGTATTCCCAGTCATGTGAAATCCATAGATTAGGGCCTAATTTATTTATTTTAGTTGACTGATTTCCTTATATGAACTGTAACTCTGTAAAATCTTAGAAATTGTTACATGTTGCATTTATATTTTTGTTCATGGGTAATTGCATTTAAAAATCAGATTTTTGTAAAGGATTGCTCTTTTTCCAGTAATGGTAAAAAAATCCATTGCCCAGCCTCTACCCCTTAAAATCATATGATGACAGAAAACTTACAAAAATCTAAGTTGACATTGATGACATGATACACTACATGTATGGACCTCACTTTGTGCACGGTAGCAGGAAAGGGCCTGCCCCAAACTGTTGCCACAAAGTTGGAAGCACATAATTATCTAGAATGTCATTGTATGCTGTAGCATTAAGATTTACCTTCACTGGAACTAAGGGGCCTAGCCCGAACCACGAAAAACAGCCCCAGACCATTATTCCTCCTCCATCACAAATTTCAAAATCATACTACTAACCAATATGATAATAGAAAGACTGCATGTATAAAGTAAGCACTTTATTCAATTTATGAACGTTTTAATGGTTCCACTGAATCTGAATAACAGGGCAATCATGTTCTTCTTGATTTGTGAAATGAAAATTTCAGTGGTGCCAAAAATAGAAATGGTCGCTGCCTCGCGGCTGAGTTCACCGGTGCCTATTTTAACCCAGTATGTGAACAACCTTGTACACTGTGACCAGAGACAGGAGAGGGCCACCAGCTGAATTCAGCCAGGTCATTACTGTCTGAATTGAAAATGATGGTATGACTTCAGTCAGTCATTGGACTTGAAAGGACTCAAAGCTCACACGCTCCCAGTGACACACAGCCTATATTCTCCCCTCCAGGGGCCTCTGAAGATGATGCATTCAAAATCCCTCATCAATGTGGATACCAACTGTCACTTGTGTTGCTTTGCCATTTTTCTAGTCGTCGATGATGGATGACATGCCTGCATGCAATTCAGCTTTTTGGCAGTTGACATTTGAACCTAGACTCACTTGAGCCCCTGTGCCTGGTGCTCACGGGGGAGACGGCCTCATACAGACAACACAGATGCTTCCCTATCTCCATCACTCTGTCTCTCTCTAAACCTTTCTCTCTCTCCCCCTCTCTCTCGCTCTTTCTCTTTCTCTCATCATCATAGGCTCTATTAAACAACACAGGCTGTGGGGAGAGATAGGGCTGCTCCCTCAACCTACATAGGTTATTATTATTTCTATGGTTATCAGTATCTCTTTTTCCCAGAAATGGGCAGACGCCCATGTCCATTAGCAATCACTGCATTCTGGAGCGTTCTACAATGCCTCCCATCAAGCTGCTGGGCAGTATAGTAAAGCTGTACATAATCTGATGCAGAATTGATCATATGTCTTAAGTGGATACATTTTTCATGATCTTATCCTGTTCAAGCTCGGTAATTAATGTGTTTTTATCAACACCTCAGGGAGATCTGACAGACACATGTTAGCAGTGCTTAATTTGAGCCGGATCCTGCCGGAACAGGATCCGGCACCTCTCAGATTTGACTTTGTTCATTCTGGCACCTATTTGCCCAGATCCGGTACCTCTATCGGCATGATTTATTAATTGTTTCACTGTTCGCACTGTAAACATTCTAATAAAGCGATCAGCGTTAAATCAAGTTGCCTTGTTATTTCTCCCGCTCCCCAGAAAGACCATCATGTAAAAGCGTGGTGATCCTTCTGTGTAATCATCCTATCCTGCCACACTGATTCCAGACCTGCTCTCCTATTTGTACATAGAGGTTATGGGGAGGCCGGTGGAGTAAGTAACTGATCTTGACACAGGTCTTGGTAGTGGTGGTCAGCTAGTGAAGAGGTCCCTACGTAATCACGTCACGTAGACTAGGCTAGTTGTCTCCCTACTGAATTTGAAACGTGGGAAAGACAAATAAAAAATTTATAAAAAAAGGCAATCAAGTTTGATGACATTTTTCAAGTCCAAAATCCTGAGAAAGATGGTGAATCGAACCCAGAACGAGCCAGAGAATTGTCAGTGCTGGAGGAGAGGAGTGAGGGGCAAACTGTTCCTAATGGGGATGCCTGAGCTAGCAGCGCTGCTAATCCTGCCAGTTCAGCATCACCACCGGCACCTCCACTAGCTAGTAGGCCTACTAGCGAGTCAGACTCAGCGGGAGAGGGAGACGGGGAGCTGGGGGGGACAGTGCCTCATCCACCGACGAAGTGCTCGAAGCAGGTGCAATTTGCAGTTCAAGAACAACAAACGTATAACCAAGGGCTTGTCATGCAGAATTCAAAGCTGGGCTGTACAACATGCAAAAAGGTAGGGAGCTTGGGTCTAGAAACAACTGGAGTGATTAAACTAGCTAGCAAAAGAGAGGGTGGAATGTACAGTAACATCCTCTGCCTTTGACATAAAAACAACAACAAAGAGCCCTCAGAATTATTATTTTTTGAATATGCCTGAACCAATGCACATTTGGTGGCAGCAGGCCTTGTAGATGAGGCTAAAGAGGACACCCATGTTATAGTTAACCCTCAAAATGAAAAAAATAGACACTACAGCCAGAGTCTTCAAAACAGCCTTAGAAGGAGGCTAAACGTCACTGCCACAGGCCCGCTCATGGCTTTGAGCAAGACATTGACTGTCAGGAGTTAAATGAACTTGACATGGGGAGAGTCATTGTGGGAGGTTTTGAAAACTAAGGTAGGAAAATTGTTTTTCTTTACAAACTTGTTCTGTACTGTGAAGGTAATCTGAACATGTGCTTCATATTATCACATAGTCAGGAAGCCTATATATTCTCATATGTGTGTTCTGCTGTAGTCTACAGTAATTCATTTTATTTGAAGTTATATTCTGATATTGTGATATTTGTTCTACTGCTACATTGATGTCTTGAAAATGATATGACATATGGTTCTTGTAAGCCCCACAGCTGACTATGTGTGCATTTGCATATGGCGGGTGTTCTGCAGTGATGTCTAAAAATGTTGCTGTACACTGATTCTGACTTGTGTAAGCCCCGCAGCTACACTCATATATGTAGGCATACTGCAGTGACGTCTAAAATGTTGCTGTTCACTGATTCTGACTTGTGTAAGCCCCGCAGCTACACTCATATATGTAGACATACTGCAGTGACGTCTAAAAATGTTGCTGTACACTGATTCTGACTTGTGTAAGCCCCGCAGCTACACTCATATATGTAGACATACTGCAGTGACGTCTAAAATGTTGCTGTTCACTGATTCTGACTTGTGTAAGCCCCGCAGCTACACTCATATATGTAGACATACTGCAGTGACGTCTAAAATGTTGCTGTTCACTGATTCTGACTTGTGTAAGCCCCGCAGCTACACTCATATATGTAGACATACTGCAGTGACGTCTAAAATGTTGCTGTTCACTGATTCTGACTTGTGTAAGCCCCGCAGCTACACTCATATATGTAGACATACTGCAGTGACGTCGAAAATGTTGCTGTTCACTGATTCTGACTTGTGTAAGCCCCGCAGCTACACTCATATATGTAGACATACTGCAGTGACGTCTAAAATGTTGCTGTACACTGATTCTGACTTGTGTAAGCCCCGCAGCTACACTCATATATGTAGACATACTGCAGTGACGTCTAAAATGTTGCTGTTCACTGATTCTGACTTGTGTAAGCCCCGCAGCTACACTCATATATGTAGACATACTGCAGTGACGTCTAAAAATGTTGCTGTACACTGATTCTGACTTGTGTAAGCCCCGCAGCTACACTCATATATGTAGACATACTGCAGTGACGTCTAAAATGTTGCTGTTCACTGATTCTGACTTGTGTAAGCCCCGCAGCTACACTCATATATGTGAGCATACTGCAGTGACGTCTAAAATGCTTTGAATGAATCAGCACCTTGGAGAGTGCTGTCCGTTTAACCACCATAGACAGTAGGCCACATGGCTGTTTACTCTGTCTGCTGAGCTGCCACATTGTGTTAGTCACTTTTTTTCTCAATGTGTTCCAGTACCTTAAGAGCCCCTCGGGTAACGCACCCTATGTGTTCCAGTACCTTAAGAGCCCCTCGGGTAACGCACCCTATGTGTTCCGGGACCTCCCAATTTACAAATTAAGCACTGCATGTTAGCATGTGTTTATAAACATGATAGGTAGGATCTCGATATGGGGAAAGTTATATGACAGAAAATAATTGCATAGCATTTTTATGATTGAATAGGGTTGTATTGTACAGTTTGGTTAATGTAGAGTTCCTGTACTGTAAGTGAATTTCTTCCCTATGTGATGTTCTGCAGACAAAGATCTGTTATGAGAAGGTGACATTACAGCGTGACAGAGGGAGAATGAGGGGGGCTTGATAAAACCAGCCTGCTGCACTCCACTGTACTTAGCACTTACCAGACAGAAGCCCAAATAGCACCTTTATTCCCTATGGACCCTAGTCAAAAGTAGTGCACTACATAGGGAATAGGGTGCCATTTGGAACCAATGTGGTGTTGTTATCCACAGTACACAAGCTTACAATAGAGTAGGTGTATGTTTGTTTTACTAACGATACCAATCATATGTCATGAATGGGAACATAAGTAAACATTGCTTCCCTTGTCCTATATAACTGCCCATTACTGTGTACTTACTATATTCTCACTCTTACACAGATAATAAAATGTACATGTTTGACAGGTCCTCATTGTAAATAAAAATCTGTTCTTAATTGACTAAATAAACAACATCGTTTGTAGCTGGCTAGTGTTTGATTGACAGGGGGATTCACAGGTCCATGCTTATTGTCAAGTCTCAGTAAAGAGTGTGTGTTCATAAGGATGTGTTGTTGTAGCCCTTTCCTGCAGTTAAATCACCCTCTAGTGGCCTCATGGGTGGAATGTTATTCATATTTTTATAATTTCATAATAAATAAACATATTTCTTAAATAAACGCTGAAAATCGTTTCTATGTCAAACGGTTTTGTTTAAAATTTCAGTCTTCTGTGATGTACACTACATGACCAAAAGTATGTGGACACCTGCTCGGCAAACATCTCATTCATGAGCATTAATATGGAGTTGGTCCCCCCCTTTGCTGCTATAACAGCCTCTTCTGGGAAGGCTTTCCACTAGATGTTGGAACATTGCTGCAGAGACTTGCTTTCATTCAACCACAAGAGCATTAGTGAGATCTGGCACTGATGTTGGGCAATTAGGTCTGGCTCGCAGTCTACGTTCCAATTCATCCCAAAGGTGTTCGATGGGGTTGAGGTCATGGCTCTGTGCAAGCCAGTCAAGTTCTTCCATACCGATCTCCACCAACCTTTTCTGTATGGATCTCGCTTTGTGCAAGTGGGCATTGTCATGCGGAAACAGGAAAAGGCCTTCCCCAAACTGTTGCCTCAAAAGTTGGAAGAACAGAATCGTCTAGAATGTCATTGTATGCTACTGCATTAAGATTTCCCTTCACTGGAACTAAGGGGCCCGAACCATGAAAACAGCCACAGACCATTAATCCTCCTCCACCAAACTTTACAGTTGGCACTATGCATTCGGGCAGGTAGCGTTCTCCTGGCATCCGCCAAACCGAGATTGGTCCATTGGACTGCCTGATGGTGAAGCGTGATTCATCACTCCAGAGAACCCGTTTCCACTGCTCCAGAGTCCAATGGCGATGAGCTTTACACCACTCCAGCCTGCATTTGGCCTTTGGCATGGTGATCTTAGGCTTGTGTGCGGCTGCTCGGCCATGGAAACCCATTTCATGAAGCTCCCGACAAACAGTTATTGTATTGACGTTGCTTCCAGAGGCAGTTTGGAACTTGGTAGTGAGTGTTGCAACCGAGGACAGATGATTCTTACGCACTAAGCGCTTCATCACTCGGCGTTCCCGTTCGGTGAACTTTTGTGGCCTGCCAATTTGTGGCTGAGCCGTTGTTGCTCCTAGATGTTTCCACTTAACTATAACAGCACTTACAGTTGACAGAGGCAGCTCTAGCAGGGCAGAAATTTGATGAACTGTCTTATTGGAATGGTGGCATCCTATGATGGTTGAAAGTCACTGAGCTCTTCAGTGAGGCCATTCTACTGCCAATGGCTGCGTGCTCGATTGTATACTCCTGTCAGCAACGGGTGTGGCCAAAATAGCCTAATCCACTCATTTGAAGGGGTGTCCACATACTTTTGTATTTATAGTGTATATAAAGTGTAATATTGGGATGCAAACTCAAAATGTAATACATTTCAACTCTATATCTGACATGTTACAGGTGTCTTCTTTTTCTAAGCCCATAACCATGTGTGTGAGGTGTATACTTCTGTTTCAAAACCGTCTGTGTGACCCTGATTTAGCCCACTGCAGTAAAAGTTTATTAAGGTATTAAGGACAGTGATTCATCTAACCTAGATTAACCTTATCATGTAGCCTAGTTTGCCATAAATATAACAAGTTGTGTAATATCGTTTATATCAAACAGAACTCGGTTATGATGAGATTATGATGATGTGAATATAACAGAGTGGTTTGTTTTCACTTACACACCGTGGTGCTCCTGTTTTGTCTTTTTGACTTCAGCTAAAACCGAAAGTTACACACTAAAAAAGTAGTTCAAAGAACGTACAGTACTTCATTAAGCAGTTTTTATATTGTTTAATGCTTCTATCTGTTTTATTTCAGGTGTGATTACAGCATGAGTCCAACTGGTGACAGGCCCTACTAGGCCTGAACAGACGGAGTGTGTTGGTGGAGGCTCATCAGTCTCCAGTATGGAGTTTTTGGTATGAGCCGTGGCCGGTCCGTTGCTTCTTGGGTCGGTCCAGTGGTGTGGTGTCCCTGTCTCTTGGCGGGATGCTGAGGGCTGGTGGTCCCCACCAGTATGACTCCCCTGGACATGTGGCTATCCCGCTCCATCCCCATGTGCCTGCTCCTCCAGAGCCTGGTCCTCATGGCCCTGTGCTTCCCCTCCGCCTCCATGTGTCCCAAGGGATGCGTCTGCCAGCGGGCCCGACCCGACCCTGGCCTCCACCTCGGCCCTGGGCCCCTGGGGCTCCTCCTTGGCCTCAACGTCACCTGCACCGGGTCCCGGCTCAAAGAGATCCCCCCGGACCTGCCTCCAGACACCGCCGTGCTCCGCCTCGACCACAACCAGATCATGGCCGTCCCCGACCACGCCTTCCGGGGCCTGAGGCTGCTGCGGGAGCTCAATCTGTCCCACAATGCTGTGGAGACGCTGGGGGAGGGCGCCTTCAGTGGCGTGGAGGCCACACTGCAGGTCCTCGACCTCTCACACAACCGCATCACTAGTGTGCACAAGGATGCGTTCGCCCGGCTCAAAGCACGGATCCTGGTGGACGACAACCCCTGGCACTGTGACTGCACCCTGCAGCAGGCACTGGGCGGCATGGCCCACAACCACGAGGCGGCTGCACGTGTCCTCTGCCGGAGCTCCGAACTCCAGGAGCAGGAGGGACGCCATTTCCTGGCGGTGGACACAGACCTGTGTAACCTGGCCAAGAGGACCACGGACTACGCCATGCTGGTGACAATGTTCGGCTGGTTTGCCATGGTCATCTCCTACGTGGTGTATTACGTACGGCAGAACCAGGAGGATGCCCGGCGACACCTGGAGTACCTCAAGTCGCTCCCCAGCAAGCCTGTGAAGCCCAACGAGGTGGAGGACATCAGTACTGTGGTGTGATATCATCACTACTGGATACTATAGGACATCAGTAGTCCGGTGTGACATCCCTATAGTGAGAACTGACTGTATACCATAGAATTAGATTGTCTAATTAGTTCTAGAATTAGAATGACTAATTGATTCTAATTCTATGCATGAACAGCAGAAGTTCCGACCTAAACACGGAGATAGGACCCATATTTCTAGTTTTTACAACTGGTTCCAAATTTCAAGATGGATGTAATGTCTTCTGTTGTGAAAATGTTTTTATTTTGTCCTACCTGTGATGTACTTAAAATAAATCATGATAGATTAAACCTGGATCCTTGTAATTGAAGCTTCACACTCAATATGTGTAAATTACAAAGGTAAACATTGAGAAACCCCAATTTTTAAAAGAGGAGAGGAGAAAGAGGAGAAATGCAAACGTTAGCGTTTGTCTGTAGGCATCAATCTAAAGTCAAGCATTTTGGAATGCACAGTGTAGATGTCAGAATATAGACAACGGTAGTTAGTTCAGATCAGAGTAACAGAAGGGGGAAGACTATGGGTGTAACACAGATGGCTTCATTGAGATCTGTTCTGAGATCTGTTCTGAGATCGTTTAAAAAAATCTGAATCTCAGGTTAAAATTTTGATAGGTTGATAAGTCTTTTTTAGAGCAAAATCTGTAGAAATGGTTTGTTGGACTAAACTTTTGTAAGGTAATCTGAAGAGTGTTCTGTGTTTGTGCATCCAACTGCATACTTTGTTTCATTTTATTTGAAAAATAACAGGCCCCAAACATCAATCATGAAAATGACCTTTCATTTTCTTATGTGAAATAATGGAATCAATGATTTGTTCAAATTACCACAACATCACACTGTTGAAAGACTACTGATGTGCTGTAAAAATACTACAAATTTCTTCATTCATTTTGTCAAGTCCCTGTACTGTATGTTGTTGTTGTCTTGAAACGACAAAGTTGATACATTGCATCTTAGTAGATTTGTGATGGTCAGATAACGTAGCACAATGTTTTTTGGGGTAGATATCAAATGACCCACAAAAGACTCGGTAGATTCAAGTGATTCGTATGTGTGTCATGTGATTTACCAGTACACTAGTAGTGTCCAAGTTCTCATGTCCTGAGTCCGAACAAGCTTTTCGTGTTACGTGTTAACACAACAACACCCAACAACAATACTGTGCATTTGGTTTTTCTATATAAAAAAAACGTTTGCTATGATTTTTTATGACTCAGTCTATGCTTCCTGAAATAGAATACATATTCATATTCAGAGGAATGTATCTCACACAAAGCTTCCTCTCTCAGCCAAAATGTACATGTAGTTTGTGTCCCAAATGCCAACCTATTCCTTACATAGTGCATAAAGCCCTATGGACCCTGGTGGAAGTAATGCACTATGTAGGGAATAGGGTACAGTTTGCGACGCACCCTCAGCGTCACAAACCTGGCGATGGGAAGACTGTAATAATTTCAACACAAACATCCCCTTTCTGTTCAACCTCATGCTGCGTTCAGAATGCAGATAGATGCATGCATCATTTACCTTGCCTTTAAATACACTGTGTGTACAGTTATACCCCCAGCAAAGTGAGAAGAGCAAATTGCAGCTGTCATTCATTTAAATGGATTTCACTTCCATCACAGTGACAAGGGTTCACTAAAATATCCCATGGAGAGAGAGGGGAGGGCTGGTCAGAGAGGGAGAGAGAGGGAGAGAAAGCGAGAGATAAAGAGAGAGGAGAGATAAGTGAGGGAAGGAGCAATATGTGCAGGAAAGTGAGAGAATGAGAAAAGTTTCTTTCCATATTCAATGCGGATAATAAAAAATTATATATTTTGAAAAGGAATGTTTACAAAGTTACGTTTTTTTCTCCCAGAGCTGCAAGGTGGTCAGTTCATTTGGGAGGATTTGATGATACGATGAGCACAGGTAGTTACAACATTTAGTTACAAGAGGCTGTTACAACAGGTAGTTACAACAGGTTGTTTAAACAGGTAGTTACAACAGTAAGTAGGCCTAGTCACATCAAACTAAATGCAAATAGGTACATTGTTGTTGTGTGTGAGAAGGAACTTGAAATCCCTTTAAATCGTTGTATTTGAATGTTGTGCTACTGTACAGCCTTTTGCACTATCTTGTCCTGTAGAGCAGAGGCCATGAGTTCATGTCTCATGGATTTGTAATGGGTTTAGGAGAGGAGACTTTTTCTTTCAATACATGTACCGTACTGCAAATGAAGAAAGCACAGTGTAGCCAAGCCAAGGACTCTGGAAGAATGTTTAAGTGCCTGAAATACTTATCTCACATTTTCTGTTTCTCATTTTAACCAAATTATTTCACATTCAGAGTCGGTTTCTGGACATGAAAGAAGAAAGCATAGCGTTTCACAGACAAAGGTTTATGTGTTTTGGAATCCTTTCATGTCCAGGATAGTGTATATAGAACCAACACAAAGGAGAAATTAACTCTTTACTGTTTGCTTTGAAAGAGCTGATAGAAGTGAAATTGACTTTGATATCCTAGTTTTTCACTGTCTCACTAAAACGAAGACGTGAAAGTAACATAAAACAGAGAGAATGTGGTTGTTGTCTTTCTTCTCTGCCTGTCAATTTTCTTTTCTTTTTATTAGGGAAAAAAGCTGAAGCTTTGTGATAAAACTCAAGACCTAGCACTGATAAAACCATCCATACATTGTAAAGGCATGTCATAAATCGAAATAAAGGAAATATGGACACTCACCTCGTGATTTATTGTCATTTAGCTTTGGATGGTCACCACCGTTCAAAAGTTTGGGGTCACTTAGAAAATTCCTTGTTTTTGAAAGAAAAGCACATTTTTTGTCCATTAAAATAACATCAAATTGATCAGAAATACAGTGTAGACATTGTTATTGTTGTAAATGACTATTGTAGTTGGAAATAGCTGATTTTTAATGGAATATCTACATAGGCGTACAGAGGCCCATTATCAGCAACCATCACTCCTGTGTTCCAATGGCACGTTGTGTTAGCTAATCCAAGTTTATCATTTTAAAAGGCTAATTGATCATTAGAAAACCTTTTTGCAATTATGTTAGCACAGCTGAAAACTGTCGTCCTAATTAAAGAAGCAATAAAACTGGCCTTCTTAAGACTAGTTGAGTATCTGGAGCATCAAATCAAAGTTTATTTGTCACGTGCACCGAATACAACAGGTGTAGACCTTACAGTGAAATGCATACTTACAGGCTCTAACCAACAGTGCAAAAAAGGTATTAGGTGAACAATAGGTAAGTAAAGAAATAAAAACAACAGTAAAAAGAGTGAAAAATAACAGTAGCGAGGCTATAACAGTGGCGAGACTACATACAGGCAGCAGTTAGTCGGGCTGATTGAGGTAGTATGTACATGTAGATATGGTTAAAGTGACTATGCATATATGATGAACAGAGAGTAACAGTAGCGTAAAAGAGGGGTTGGGGGTGGCACACAATGCAAGTAGTCCTGGTAGCCATTTATGGCTTGGGGGTAAAAACTGTTGAGAAGCCTTTTTGTTCTAGACTTGGCACTCCGGTACCGCTTGCCATGCGGTAGTAGAGAGAACAGTCTATAACTGGGCGGCTGGTAACTTTGACAATTTTTAGGGCCTTCCTCTGACACCGCCTGGTGTAGAGGTCCTGGATGGCAGGCAGCTTAGCCCCAGTGATGTACTGGGCTGTACGCACTACCCTCTGTAGTGCCTTGCGGTCGTAGGCCGAGCAATTGCCATACCAGGCAGTGATGCAACCAGTCAGGATGCTCTCGATGTTGCAGCTGTAGAACCTTTTGAGGATCTGAGGACCCATGCCAAATATTTTTAGTTTCCTGAGGGGGAATAGGCTTTGTCGTACCCTCTTCACGACTGTCTTGGTGTGCTTGGACCATTCTAGTTTGTTGGTGATGTGGACACCAAGGAACTTGAAGCTCTCAACCTGCTCCACTACAGCCCCGCCGATGAGAATGGGGGCGTGCTCGGTCCTCCTTTTCCTGTAGTCCACAATCATCTCCTTAGTCTTGGTTATGTTGAGGGATAGGTTGTTATTCTGGCACCACCCGGCCAGGTCTCTGACCTCCTCCCTATAGGCTGTTTCATTGTTGTCGGTGATCAGGCCTACTACTGTTGTGTCATCTGCAAACTTAATGATGGTGTTGGAGTCGTGCATCAGCATTTGTGGGTTCGATTACACGCTCAAAATGGGCAGAAACAAATAACTTTCTTCTGAAACTCGTCAGTCTATTCTTGTTCTGAGAAATGAAGGCTATTCCATGCGAGAAATTGCTAAGAAACTGAAGAACTCGTACAACGCTGTGTACTACTCCCTTCACAGAACAGCGCAAACTGTCTCTAACCAGAATAGGAAGAGGAGTGGGAGGCCATGAAGCACAACTGAGCAAGAGGACAAGTACAATAGAGTGTCTAGTTTGAGAAACAGATGCCTCACAAGTCCTCAACTGGCAGCTTCATTAAATAATACCCGCAAAACACCAGTCTCAACGTCAAAAGTGAAGAGGCGACTCCGGATGCTGGCCTTCTAGGCAGAGTTGCAAAGGAAAAGCCATATCTCAGACTGGCCAATAAAAATAAAAGATTAAGATGGGCAAAGAACACAGAGACTGGACAGAGGAAGATTGGAAAAAGGTATTATGGACAGACGAATCTAAGTTTGAGGTGTTAGGATCACAAGGAACATTCGTGAGACGCAGAAAAAATGAAAAGATGCTGGAGGAGTGCTTGACGCCATCTGTCAAGCATGGTGGAGGCAATGTGATGGTCTGGGGGTGCTTTGGTGGTGGTAAAGTGGGAGATTTGTACAGGGTAAAAGGGATCTTGAAGAAGGAAGGCTATCACTCCATTTTGTCTATAATGGAGTGGCCAGCACAGTCACCGGATCTCAACCCTATTGAGCTGTTGTGGGAGCAGCTTGACTGTATGGTAAATAAGAAGTGCCCATCAAGCCAATCCAACTTGTGGGAGGTGCTTCAGGAAGCATGGGGTGGAATCTCTTCAGATTATCTCAACAAATTGACAACTAGAATGCCAAAGGTCTGCAATGCTGTAATTGCTGCAAATGGAGGATTCTTTAACAAAAGCAAAGTTTGAAGGACACAATTATTATTTCAATTAAAAATCATTATTTATAACCTTGTCAATGTCTTGACTATATTTCCTATTCATTTTGCAACTCTTTTCATGTATGTTTTCATGGAAAACAAGAACACTTCTAGTGACCACAAACTTTTGAAAGGTAGTGTCCCATGTGCTCCTTCTCAGGCCTCTAGGTCACCAGGCTGCTCGTTATGGCGCAGGCCTGTCACCATTGTTACCCGCATCTGCGCATCGTCAGACTCACCTGGACTCCATCACTTCCCTGATCACATTCCCTATATGATGTATCAAATACTTATGTCATGCAATAAAATGCAAATTAATTACTTAAAAATCATACAATGTGATTTTCTGGATTTTTGTTTTAGATTCCGCCTCTCACAGTTGAAGTGTACCTATGATAAAAATTACAGACCTCTACATGCTTTGTAAGTAGGAAAACCTGCAAAATCGGCAGTGTATCAAATACTTGTTCTCCCCACTGTATATGTCACTCCCTTTGGTTCCTTCCACAGGCATCATTGTTTCTGTTTCTGTTTCATGTCTGTGTGCTGTTAGTTTTTCTTGTTTTGTATTATGGTCATTTTTTTTTTTTTTTAAACACTCACTCCCTGAACTTGCTTCCCGACTTTCAGCGCATATCGTTATAGGTAGTGTATGTTGTAGCCTTTCTTCCCAATACTAGGAGAGAGTGGAGAGGGTACCCATATCCCTGTCAAGTCAACTTTATTTAAGTGTCATAAGGTTTCAATACACTTTACAGAGGGACATTTGCCACATGCTGATAACATTTTCACACAACATGCAACCTACAGTGCTTCATCAATGACTCGTTCACGTTTTAGCTAAACAAAATGTTTCTCTTTGAATAATGAGCTTCAGTATTCATACAGTATGTTAATTTGCTTTTGTCCTTAAAACTGGAATCCTTAATGGTGAAACAGCCATGTCCGTTTGCGATATTACAACAACAAAGAAGTTACTGCAAACAACCAACACAGTTTTTCCCCTCTGACCGCGATAGAAGAGCACGATATGTACTGGCATTTTTTTTAACCATGCTGCATGTTGCTCCGTCGCTAGGCAACAAAAACAATATCAATGGTGGGGAGGTCGTGGCGCTGTTTCCCCCTACTATGAATTCCATCTTTAAATGCAAGGTATGACAGATCATGATAAAGGCATGTTCAGAATACACACACACACACACACACACACGCACACACGCACACACACACACACACACACACACACACACACACACACACACACACACACACACACACACACACACACACACACACACACACACACACACACACACACACACACACACACACACACTGACAGGGAGAAAATCAGGGCTAAATTGAAACAGACAAACAGTGTTTGAAGTTGAGACTAGAGGCGGCTTATCAACGGTTTGCTAAAAGCACAGATGAACAAACGGTGACTGCCATACATGAGTGCTTCTATCTGTCTCAAAGCAATTCCTCGCTTCTTTCTTCCCCTCGACACCACGGCTAAATCTGTTCAATGGCTCTCCCCTCCCTCCCTCCATCCTTCCATCCGTCTGTATTTAAGGCTGGGATAGGATGGATGCCCAACTGTTCTGAATTGTCTTCTGAATTATAAACTGACACAGACTAAAATTTGATCCTAAATTAGATCTATTTTTAAACTCAAGGTAGACCCAGAGTAATATCTCATGGTCTCTGGCAACACTCCTCAACTCCTGCAACCTCTCCCCACCAACCACCTCCTCCGAGCTGTCGCCCGACCATCCCCCAACTCTCCCAGCTACACCACCACACTCCCAGCTACACCCCTACTCTCCCAGCTACTCTCCCAGCTACACTCCCACTCTCCCAGCTACACCCCTAGCTACACCCCACACTCCCAGCTACACCCCCACTATCCCAGCTACACCCCCACTCTCCCAGCTACACCCCTAGCTACACCCCCACACTCCCAGCTACACCCCCACTATCCCAGGTACACCCCACTCTCCCAGCTACACCCCCACTATCCCAGGTACACCCCAACTCTCCCAGCTACTCTCCCAGCTACTCACCCAGCTACACCCCCACACTCCCAGCTACACCCCAACTCGCCCAGCTACTCTCCCAGCTACACCCCCACTCTCCCAGCTACACCCCCACTCTCCCAGCTACACCCCCACACTCCCAGCTACACCCCCACTCTCCCAGCTACACCCCCACACTCCCAGCTACACCCCCACACTCCCAGCTACACCCCAACTCTCCCAGCTACTCTCCCAGCTACACCCCCACTCTCCCAGCTACACCCCCACTCTCCCAGCTACACCCCCACTCTCCCAGCTACACCCCAACTCTCCCAGCTACACCCCCACACTCCCAGCTACACCCCCACTCTCCCAGCTACACCCCCACACTCCCAGCTACACCCCCACACTCCCAGCTACACCCCCACACTCCCAGCTACACCCCCACTCTCCCAGCTACACCCCCACACTCCCAGCTACACCCCCACACTCCCAGCTACACCCCCACTCTCCCAGCTACACCCCCACTCTCCCAGCTACACCCCCACACTCCCAGCTACACCGCCACTCTCCCAGCTACACCCCCACTCTCCCAGCTACACCCCCACTCTCCCAGCTACACCCCCACTCTCCTAGCTACACCCCCACTCTCCCAGCTACACCCCCACACTCCCAGCTACACCCCCACACTCCCAGCTACACCCCCACTCTCCCAGCTGCACTTTTATTTATGACCGGTATACACGCAAACCATTCTGTTGATGGAATACGCCCACACCATTCTGTTGATGGAATACGCCCACACCATTCTGTTGATGGAATACGCCCAGTTGGACTGTTTTTCGTGCCCAAAGTCGACCGTTAATGCTAATTTCATGCAATTCTACACATTTTGACGTTGCTTATGACGTGTTCCTATGCTATCTGGGGACCCCCCGATACTCCAGGGGGCCCCCAACCATTTTGAAGAAATTATTGGGGGGGACGAATTGACCTGTTCTAACATGTCCCCCCATTCCCGTGGTAATTTAGCCTATGGGTCAACTTACTGTACACATTGAAACTGCTCAGACATATGTGGCTCCATGGACCAGTATAAGAGGGTTTGATATATTATTGAAGAGTGCAATATAACTACTGTCTCAGATGTGAACTTGGAGAAATTCAAAGAAGGACTTCAAAAGATACAGAGAAGTACTGTCTCTCCAGAGGGGTTGGGTTAGACACTGGGTCCCAAGGTGAATCCTGACTTCCACTTAGTCTAACACTGACATCAATGCGTGACTACATGAACATTGAACATTTGCGTTTGCCCTTTAGTGATTGGATCAGCTGTCCCTTGACAATCAAAATACTCAGACAAGAATGTCCCTGTTTAGCCTGGTCCCATACTGAAGGCTATGGGTTGTAGCCAACTCTTCTATCATCGTCGAAGCATACACAAAGGCATCTTTGGTAAGGCAATTGGAACACAGAGAGGAGTTGGCTAATAGCACACACAGGACCACCAGGTTATAGTGCCTGTCCATCCAGTGAGGCACCAGGCTTGTAGCACCACAACTCAGACAGAGACCAGAACAGACTGAGCCTGTTAAAACAGACCGTGAGCCAGCTAAAACACTGCCTGAGGGTGACGTGTTTTAATTTCCTCCTGGTGTCTGAGGGAGGGAGCTGGCGATGATTTCTTACCTGTCTCTGCATATTGCTCAGCATTAGCCATGCCAACAGTACTAGCTGGACCTGCAGTTATCACACTTAAGACTCAAGACTCATCTTGAGTTTATAAAGTCAGAGCCATTGAAAGTGATCTTTAGGGGCATCAATTTATGGTAATTCAAGGCACTGTCCTCAGGGACAAGATCTCTGTTTCTGTCTGAGTTTTATACAGAAAACATCAAGGGATGATATCCCAGACTCAGATTAAACCTCCAACTGAAATAAAAAGTATATGGAAAATCTTAATTGAAAGTGCCCAGGAATAAGCTTCATCAGCTTCATATTCTCGATAACATATATTTGATTTTTGCTTTGGCAATCAGAAACATTGTCCCTCCATTTTCTGTTTTGACTAAATTATTTCCTCCTTTTTAGACTAATCCTGGTATCTCCTTAGAGTTATTACAGAAGATACTGTATCTCTTGTCTTTCTGTTTTATCATAATAGTCTGGTCTACCGTCGTCTGGTCTGATATGGTTGATTAATGGGCCTGTTGCCGATGTTCATTATTGAATTGAGTTTGAATAAACTAAGAGATTAATATTGAATGATAAAATGGGGACTCGCTCTCTCTCTTTCCCTCTTTCTCTTTCCCTCTCTGTCTTTTCCTTTCTTTGAACACAGAGTAACGTACAACAGACAGACAGTGTATGCCACACTGTTGTGATTTGTTTACCTTTCTCAGGGTGCACCAGCACACACACACACACACACACACACACACACACACACACACACACACACACACACACACACACACACACACACACACACACACACACACACACGTACGCACGAACATACACACAAACCATTATCACCTGCCTGCCTAGTGAGCCCATGACCTTTGGTTGCCGTGGTTTCCTTCCTGGGGTTGCCTTGACTCTTTTTCTATCAGTGGAGGCTCCTCGGAGGAGGAAGGGGAGGACCATCCTTCTCAGTGAATTTCAGATACAACTATACTAAATATATTCACGTCACGAAATCCCTTATTAAAACAGACTGTTTTGCTATGAAGGTCTACAGTAGCCTCTGCAGCACTCTGTAGGGTAGCACAAGGGTGTAGCCGAAGGACAGATAGCTTCTGTCCTCCTCTGGGTACATTCTCACTCCCTTCCATAGACTTACACAGTAATTATGACAACTTCCGGAGGACTTCCTCCAACCTCTTGCAGCATGAACTGACATGTTGTCCATCTGATCAAATTATCAGATAATTAATCTAGTACTGAAAGCATAAGCTACAGCTACATAGCTCTGCAGTGCATAAAATGAGGTGAGTAGTTGACTCAAAAAGAGAGAAAGACAATAGTTGAACAGTTTTGAACAAATGTATTTCTTCCTAAATGAAGGTGAAGCAAACACAACCCAAACAAGCCGCACTGCTTCTTTGACACAATGCCCACTTAACCCGGTAGCCAGCGCTGAAGCAATAGATTGAGGGAGAGAGAAAGTGAGAGAGAGAGAGAGAGAGAAAGCTATATTTCATAGTATATCTTTTTTTACTTTAACTTTCACTTAGCTAGTGCAAATGCAGCTAGCTAGTTTAGCCTACACAAACACCCAGCTCAAACAGAGAGAGATGCTATGTTAGCTAGCTGGCTGCATTTAAGGTAAGGTAAGCTTTTGGTTTAATGAATTTTTGCAACCGGAGCCACAGGTGTAACTGCTAAACCGATTGCTGCTGACTACTGTCACATCTGCTCCTGCTACGCCCTCTGGTGTTCATCCGGTGTCTTCTTGACCTGCAGTTACTCCCCCTGTACTCTCTCTCTCTCTCCCTCTCCCTCTCTGTGTGATTGTGTGGTTGGAGACAGGTGTGCTGGAGTCAGAGCAGATCCCTACCAGCTGGAACTCGTTCCATAATAAAGACCTCTACAAATACTCAGTTCTGCCACTTCCCCTCTGCCAGATTGTAATCTCTGCTCAGTCAGTTCATGATTCTAGCCATTTATGATTATTTAAGATCCTGTTACTCTGCCTGACACCGTTTATCCTCTCATTGCAGTTTACCGCTCTGTCTCTGGCTCCTGTCTCCTGTTCCACATCTCACCACCCGACTATATTGCTCTGGATTTTATTCACCACCACTACCTTGGATTCACCTCAGGACCTGTTTACCCTGTTCTACTCAGCTAACTCCAACCTCAATCTCCACATCTGGTTTTTCTGCAACTCGTCCGAGCTTCCCCGGATCTGCACACCATATCTCCCTGTGTAACAATAAATATTTTGGTTCATTCATCCCTGTTTCCTCATCTGAGTCTGCTCTTGAGTTCCCCTGTGTCGCTCCGCTTAACTACACTGTATTGCATGATTGTACCGGGTTTACTAACCCCAGTTAATTCTAGTAGCTTTGTTGACTATGACGTGACAACGATGGAGGCTGTGTGTAGCGGTTAGCAGGTTTGGCTTGGAAACTTTTTTTTTCTCCTGGTCACATAGCTGATGTGTTGTGCACTGAAGTCCACAAGCAAAGGGAAAAGGTGAGATACACAAGGAGCTGTTTGTATGTGTCTGGTATGGCAGTGAACTTTATTAGCATTTGATCAGGGGTGTATACATTGTGCCGATTCTGTTGAAAAACGTTTCTTAAATGGAAGCAAACGGAACAAACTATTGTTTGCAACTGGATTAATGATTAGCTAGATGCAGGCAAAAGTGTGCAAGGCGGTATTGAATATGTCACTGTCACC
Organism: Salvelinus alpinus; assembly: GCF_045679555.1. NCBI lineage: Eukaryota > Metazoa > Chordata > Actinopteri > Salmoniformes > Salmonidae > Salvelinus > Salvelinus alpinus. The sequence continues at coordinate 21,451,577 of NC_092111.1, forward strand.
TTGATTACTCCAAATTCCCTTGACCTGTGCACTTACGTTGTAAACTTTCATTCATAGGCTAGGTTGTAGTGTAACGCTCGTCTTCCTCCTCGTCTGAAGAGGAGCAAGGATCGGACCAAAATGCAGCGTGGTTTGAATACATACTATCTTTTATTTAAACGAAGACGAAAAAACACTTGAACAAATTACAAAACAATAAACGACGTGAACAGACCTGAACTTGAGAACATATAAAACATGAACGCACGAACAGGAACAAACGAACGAAACAGTACCGTGTGGCGAACAAACACAGACACAGCAACAATCACCCACAAACAAACAGTGAGAACAGCCTACCTTAATATGGTTCTCAATCAGAGGAAACGTAAAACACCTGCCCCTGATTGAGAACCATATCAGGCTAGTTGACAATGAACCCAACATAGAAACACATAACATAGAATGCCCACCCAGCTCACGTCCTGACCAACTAAACAATACAGAACAAAGGAAATAAGGTCAGGAACGTGACATGTAGCAACCTCATGATAGGTACAGGGAAAATTAGAGTATCATGTAGTAGCCTAAACTTAGCGATGTTATATTGAGCTGGGTGAATGGAATATGAACGACAGTCAACCAATATGCTGTAACAGAAATAAGGCCATGTTCATATGTCACGATCGTCGTAACTTTGTATAGAGGACCAAGGCGCAGCGTGATAGAACGACATCTTCCTTTTATTTAGAATCATAATCCTCCCTCATCTTATACGGCACCTACCACCACTGCTTTCTATATACAGTGGTGGCCAAAAGTTTTGAGAATGACACAAATATTAATTTACACAAAGTTTGTTGCTTCAGTGTCTTTAGATATTTTTGTCAGATGTTACTATGGAATATTGAAGTATAATTACAAACATTTCGTAAGTGTCAAAGGCTTTTATTGACAATTACATGAAGTTGATGCAGAGTCAATATTTGCAGTGTTGACCCTTCTTTTTCAAGACCTCTGCAATCCGCCCTGGCACGCTGTCAATTAACTCCTGGGCCACATCCTGACTGATGGCAGCCCATTCTTGCATAATCAATGCTTGGAGTTTGTCAGAATTTGTGGGTTTTTGTTTGTCCACACGCCTCTTGAGGATTGACCACAAGTTCTCAATGGGATTAAGGTCTGGGGAGTTTCCTGGCCATGGACCCAAAATATCGATGTTTTGTTCCCCGAGCCACTTAGTTATCACTTTTGCCTTATGGCAAGGTGCTCCATCATGCTGGAAAAGGCATTGTTCATCACCAAACTGTTCCTGGATGGTTGGGAGAAGTTGCTCTCGGGGATGTGTTGGTACCATTCTTTAAACATGGCTGTGTTCTTAGGCAAATTGTGAGTGAGCCCACTCCCTTGGCTGAGAAGCAACCCCACACACGAATGGTCTCAGGATTCACCAGAGAAAATGACTTTACCCCAGTCCTCAGCAGTCCAATCCCTGTACCTTTTGCAGAATATCAGTCTGTCCCTGATGTTTTTCCTGGAGAGAAGTGGCTTCGTTTTTGGGGGATTCAGTTCATTTGCATGGCAGAGAGGGACTTTGCAATTAATTTCAGTTCAACTGATCACTCTTCATAACATTCTGGAGTATATGCAAATTGCCATCATACAAACTGAGGCAGCAGACTTTGTGAAAATTAATATTTGTGTCATCCTCACAACTTTTGGCCACGACTGTACAGTACCAGTCAAAAGTTTGGACCTATTCACAACAGGATTTCTTCTTTATTTAGACTATTTTCTACATTGTAGAATGATAGTGAAGACATTAAAACTATGAAATAACATATATGGAATCATGTAGTTAGCTAAATATATTTTATATTTGAGATTCTTCAAAGTAGCCACCCTTTGCCTTGATAACAGCTTTGCACACAGTGTCAGAGTATCACAGAAGAGATAATCCTTCCTGAAACCTCCTCAGAGGACTCTGACCAGGAGGTAGATATGTAAAATGTTCCCCCTCCATGGTTAAATTGGTCCCCTTTGACACTCTACTTCCCCCTGTGAGCAATGTTCAGTTTCATCGAGACAAAATTAATTAACACTGCGGCACAAATGGCACCCTATTCCCCACATAATGCATTACTTATGCCCAGGGCACATTAGGGTGCCATTTGGGGTGCATACTAGGACTACCGGTAGAGGAAGTCCTTATTTTAGCCCAAAGCCGCTTCTTATGGTGGAAGTGCACCTCTTATTATCAGAGGTACTGGAGAAGGTTAAGTGGTTGGTTGGCTCATACGACAACCATTACTGTGGCTTTGGTCAGGATTATGGTCATATAAAATAACACAAACCAGCCACCAGACAAAGCTTTTTAGACTTTCGGAGTGGATTTGGTGCAGGTTTAATGTCTTAGGCAAAACCATCAACAAAACATTACACTTCTCCACCTGTTTTACCCAGCATACAGCTATTTCTGATGAGGCTGCTTTCCTTTACAATGTATGTATGATGATATCAAATGAGGATCTCCTGTCAATCTGTCTTCCTATGATTATTATTATGATATCCTTTTACGCAAGCTATGAGCTCATCCACAGGCTAAATTGCTAATTGAATAACGCTTAATAAAGCAATGTGTTCTTGTGTGCTATTGTAAATCAGTAAATAAGACACAAAAAACAGTGAAGCCATCAGGCTAATGTAGGGAATTATCTGTAATATGTGTTGGCAGACCCCTACTTTTATTTACCGTAATTAAGTCTTTGTTATGTTTTTATTTGTTGCTGCAAATTGGGAATGTTAAAGTAATGTCCCCTGTGTTTGGTTTCGATTCCTAACATAGTTATTTTTGTTCAAGTCCACCATTTTGTAAGACCATCACCTAAGATGGACGTGCCATCTACAAAGTGTATACACAGGGTTAATAAACAGTTAACAAATCATGAAAAAGTTATTCACAGATCATGAGTTAACTTTATTTAAGCAATGAATAACATCATGTATCTTGCTAAAGAGTGAGACTGATAAATGACTGCTGTCCATGTGAAAATGTCACACATTATATTACTCAGACAGTCCTTTATGGAAAAAAGCATGCTAAAAAATGATCAAATCTCAGATATTAACAGTCGTTATTACACCTTTGATAGCAAAGCCAGTAATGCATTGATGAGACCATAGGACAATTATTTCACTTCCTGTGTCATCCTCTGTGATGCCAGTGGCCCGGCCCTGTGATTATCAAAGGTCGAAGGTCACAATGAATGCCAGAAAGGTCTTCAATGAAAACCCTATCTTTTTTTGGGTCCAAACATAGCAATAACCCACTCAATGACACCACAAGTTATGTTACCTGGTTATGTCTATTTTACTAATGTAACCATGCAAGGTGTATTAGGTATTAGGTATGAACCAACACAGCCATTAAGCTGATGATAGCACGATGATAGCACAAGAGTTTCTATTGGACAAATTCAGGTATGTTTACACCCGTTTTGCTCCGTTTGCTTCCGATTAAGAAAAGTTTTTCAATAGAATTGGCAGAATAAATACACCCCTGATCAAGCGCAAACACAGTTCACTTTCATAGCAGCCACATACTGTACAAACAGCATGATCACTTTGCTCATTGTAATTCCTTCTCACATCTACACACTCTCCTCCTCGCTCACCTTTTACCTTTGATTGTGGACTTTAGTGCACAACACATCAGCTATCTGTGACCAGGAGATAAAACCTTTCCAAGCCAAACCTTCATATCATAATTGCTAACCGTTACACACAGCCTACATCATTGTCACCATATTATCTAACGTCATCGTCAACATAGCTAATAGAACTAACGCATTTGTAAACCTGCTACAATCATGCAGTACAGTGTACAGTCAACAAGCACTTGAGAGGTTACACCGGCCTCCAATGAATGTATAAAAAAAGAAATGTATAAATCCAAAAGCTTATCTTGGCTTGGAAGAGTTCCAGTGTTGGATAGCCATAGCCAGCTAGCTAACATAGCATCCCTCTCTGTTTGAGCTGGGTGTTTGAGTTGGCTAAACTAGTTAGCTAGCTAGTCAACTAAGTAAGTGAAAGTGAAAAAATACTATGATATATACAGTGGCTTGTGAAAGTATTCACCCCCTTGGCATTTTTTCTATTTTGTTGCCTTACAACCTGGAATTAAAATATATTTTTTGGGGGGTTTGTATCATTTCATTTTCACAACATGCCTACCACTTTGAAGATGCAAACAATAAATAATAAAAAAAAAAAAGAAAACTTGAAAGTGCAGAACTATTCACTCCCCCAAAGTCACTACTTTGTAGAGCCACCTTTTGCAGCATTTACAGCTGCAAGTCTAGCCACTGGGATTTTTGCCCATTCTTCAAGGCAAAACTGCTCCAGCTCCTTCACGTCGGATGGGTTCCACTGGTGTACAGCAATCTTTAAGTCATAATACAGATTCTCAAGTTGATTGAGGTCTGGGATTTGACTAGGCCATTCCAAGACATTTAAATGTTTCCCTTTAAACCACTCGAGTGTTGCTTTAGCAGTATGCTTAGGGTCATTGTCCTGCTGGAAGGTGAACCTCCGTCCCAGTATCAAATCTCTGGAAGACTGAAACAGGTTTCCCTCAAGAATTTCTCTGTATTTAGTGCCATCCATCATTCCTTCAATTTTGACCAGTTTCCCAGTCCCTGCAGATAAAAAACATCCCCACAGCATGGGATGGTGTTCTCGGGGTGATGCGAGGTGTTGGGTTTGCGCCATACATATAGCGTTTTCCTTGATGGTCAAAAAGCTCAATTTTAGTCTCATCTGACCAGAGCACCTTCTTCTATATGTTTGGGGAGTCTCCCACATGCCTTTTGGCGAACTCCAAATGTGTTTGCTCATTTTCTTCTTTAAGCAATAGCTTTTTTCTGGCCACTCTTCCGTAAAGCCCAGCTCTGTGGAGTGTACGGCTTAAAGTGATCCTATGGACAGATACTCCAATCTCCGCTGTGGAGCTTTTCAGCTCCTTTAGGGTTATCTTTGATCTCTTTGTTGCCTCTCTGATTAATGCCCTCCTTGCCTGGTCCATGAGTTTTGGTGGGTGTGTCACGACTCCGACCGAGGCAGGCTCTCCTTCCCGTTCGGGTGGCGCTCGGCGGTCGTCGTCACCGGCCTATTAGCTGCCACTGATCTTTTTCTCCCCCTCCTTATGTGTTTATTGGTTACACCTGTTTTGTATTTGTTTGTAATTAGTTGGGCTTATCAGTCAGCCGGCCCGCCCGTTTCTTTGTGCGGGATTGTTAGTTTGTAAGCGTGGTGTTTGTTTCGGACTATACGTGTTTGTGTATGTTCGAGTTTGTTACTGGACTGTTTTCGTTCCCCGTGTCTGGGGCAGTTCACGGAGAGCACCCAGTGTAGTAGGGTGGCCGAAGTTCTCCGTGTTTCATTAAAGGAACATTTGTTATTGCATCCTCTGTTTCCTGCGCCTGACTTCGCACTCCGACAGCCAGTCCTTACAGGGTGGCACTCTCTTGGCAGGTTTGTTGTGGTGTCATATTCTTTCAATTTTTTTATAATGGATTTAATGGTGCTCCGTGGGATGTTCAAAGTTTCTGATATTTTTATAACCCAACCCTGATCTGTACTTCTCCACAACTTTGTCCCTGACCTGTTTTCAGAGCTTCTTGGTCTTCATGGTGCCACTTGGTGGTGCCCCTTGCTTAGTGGTGTTGCAGACTCTGGGGCCTTTCAGAACATGTGTATATATACTGAGATCATGTGACACTTAGATTGCACACAGGTGGACTTTATTTAACTAATTATGTGACTTTTGAAGGTAATTGGTTTCACCAGATCTTATTTAGGGGCTTCACAGCAAAGGGGGTGAATACATATGCACGCACCACTTTTCTGTTTTTAATTTTTTATAATTTTTGAAACAAGTACTTGTTTTCATTTCAATTCACCAATTTGGACTATTTTGTGTATGTCCGTTACATGAAATCCAAATACAAATCCATTTAAATTACAGGCTGTAATGCAACAAAATACAAAAAACGCCAAGGGGGATGAATACTTTTGCAAGGCACTGTAGCTCTCTCTCTTTCTTCCTTCTGCTTCATTTTTGAAGACATTTATTTGTTCAAAACTGTTCTACTATTGTCTTTCTCTCACTTTGAGTCAACTACTCACCACATTTTATGCACTGCAGTGCTAGCTAGCTGTAGCTTATGCTTTCACTACTAGCTTCATTCATTGATCCTTTGATTGGGTGGACAAAATGTCAGTTCATGCTACAAGAGCTCTGATAGGGTAGAGGACGTCTTCTGGAAGTTCTCATAATTACTGCGTAAGTCCATGGAAGGGGGTGAGAATCGGTGAGCCTCCTAGGTTTTGTATTGAAGTAGATGTACCCAGAGGAGGATGGAAGCTAACTGTCCTCCGGCTACACCATGGTGCTACCCTACAGAGTGATGTTGAGACTATTGTAGACGTTCATTGCAAAACAATGTGGTTTAATTAATTATTTGGTGACATTAATGTATTTAGTATTGTTTTATCAAAAAAATGTAGTTTTTAAAAAATTTTCACGATTTTTATTTGTATTAAATTAACTTAGGAAGATAGTTCTCCCCTTCCTCCTCTGAGGAGCCTCCACTAACCGCAGGGGAAGTTGGTGGGTGGAATTAGAAGGAGAAAGCAACAGACTATTAATTGCCGTTAATACAATTGAAGTCGGATGTTTACATACACCTTAGCCAAATACATTTAAACTCCGTTTTTCACAACTCCTGACATTTAATCCTCGTAAAAATCTACCTGTCTTAGGTCCGTTAGGATCACCACTTTATTTTAAGAATGTGAAATGTCAGAATAATAGTAGAGAGAATTATTTATTTCAGCTTTTATTTCTTTCATCACATTCCCAGTGGGTCAGAAGTTTACATACACTCAATTAGTATTTGGTAGCATTACCATTACATTGTTTAACTTGGGTGAAACGTTTCGGGTAGCCTTCCACAAGCTTCCCACAATAAGTTGGGTGAATTTTGGCCCATTCCTCCCGACAGAGCTGGTGTAACTGAGTCAGGGTTGTCGACCTCCTTGCTAGCACACGCTTTTCAGTTCTGCCCACAAATTTTCTATGGGATTGAGGTCAGGGCTTTGTGATGGCCGCTCCAATACCACAACTTTGGAAGTATGCTTGGGGTCATTGTTCATTTGGAAGACACATTTGCGACCAAGCTTTAACTTCCTGACTGATATCTTGAAACGTTGCTTCAATATATCCACATAATTTTCCTCCCTCATGATGCCATCTATTTTGTGAAGTGCACCAGTCCCTCCTGCAGCAAAGCACCCCACAACATGATGCTGCCACCCCCGTGCTTCAAGGTTGGGATGGGGTTCCTCGGCTTGCAAGCCTCCCCCTTTTTCTTCCAAACATAATGATGGTCATTATGGCCAAACAGTTCTATTTTTGTTTCATCAGACCAGAGGACATTTCTCCAAAAAGTACGATCTTTGTTCCCATGTGCAGTTGCAAACCATAGTCTAGCTTTTTTATGGCGGTTTTGGAGCAGTGGCTTCTTCCTTGCTGAGCGACCTTTCAGGTTATGTCGATATAGGACTCATTTTACTGTGGATATAGATACTTTTGTACCTGTTTCATCCAGCATCTTCACAAGGTCCTTTGCTGTTGTTCTGGGATAGATTTGCACTTTTCGCACCTAAGTCCGTTCATCTCTAGGAGACAGAACGTGTCTCCTTCCTGAGCGGTATGACGGCTGCGTGTTCCCATGGTGTTTATTTGCATACTATTGTTTGTACAGATGAACGTGGTACTTTCAGGCGTTTGGAAATTGCTCCCAAGGATGAACAGGACTTGTGGTACACTACAATTCTTTTTCTGAGGTCTTAGCTGATTTCTTTTGATTTTCCCATGATGTCAAGCAAAGAGGCACTGAGTTTGAAGGTAGTCCTTGAAATACATCCACAGGTACACCTCCAATTGACTCATGATGTCAATTAGCCTGTCAGAAGCTTCTAAAGCCATGACATCATTTTCTGGAATTTTCCAAGCTGTTTAAAGGCACAGTCAACTAAGTGTATGTAAACTTCTGACCCACTGGAATTGTGATACAGTGAATTATAAATTAAATAATCAGTCTGTAAACAATTGTTGGAAAAATTACTTGTGTCATGCACAAAGTAGATGTCCTAACCGACTTTCCAAAACTATAGTTTGTTAACAAGACATTTGTGGAGTGGTTGAAAAACGAGTTTTAATGACTCCAAGTGTATGTAAACTTCAGACTTCAACTGTAAGCCCTTCAAATGGCAAGGAGATGAAAGCCACAGTGTAATACGTCGACAGGACCGCTCCCTGTGTGTGTGTGTGTGTGTGTGTGTGTGTGTGTGTGTGTGTGTGTGTGTGTGTGTGTGTGTGTGTGTGTGTGTGTGTGTGTGTGTGTGTGTGTGTGTGTGTGTGTGTGTGTGTGTGTGTGTGTGTGTGTGTGTGTGTGTGTGTGCAGTCAGGACGCACTCTCTTCTCCACCTTATCGGAGTGAAGCAGCAAAGGCTCAGTTTTGCTAAGCCAGCCTAGAAGAGACGTCACATGAACCTGTATGCGTTTGAAGACAGGTGTAGTGCAGGTGATTACAAACCTGCTTTGGGTAGCCCTATAAACCAGCTTGAACCAGGTATTACTGTACCTAGCTAGGTTCTGAAACCTGGGTGTTTTACATGAAGCCTCATTCTGGTTGCAAATGTAGCCTCATACCAATGATTTTCTTGGCATGGTAAGACATACCTACCCAATGCTAGATACTACAGTATGTGAGTGAGTTTTATATTAATCAGGAATCAAGAAACCTTTAGCTGGGAGTTCCTGGGATTCTTGATAACTTTAATCATACCAAACCAGACCCCTGGAACTCCAAATTCATACCACGATCCGGTTCCAGGGTCAGACACCCCTATACACAGAAATAAACCTTACAGGAGCAGTTAAAGCGACAGTCATGTATGCGTAGCAACATATTCCCTCTCCACAGGACTGGATATACACAATAGTATATGCTTCTTTGTCCACCACTATAGAAATATCACAAAGGCCCAGACTCTCTTTTCTGCTTAAATACCAGACTGCTTTTGAAGAGTTTTTTTTTGTCTGGATACTCAGAAATTCATACTGGAGTTATTGTCCTCCCTCCCTCCCTCCCTCCCTCCCTCCCTCCCTCCCTCCCTCCCTCCCTCCAGTTATTGTAACTCTGTCACTAACCCTAAAATCTCCAGCTTACCACAAATGTTGCAAATTGCATAAATCTATTGCAGGCTACTTGTAAGATGAAGGCATTGCCTGCTTTTCAGGGAGTACATCTTTTAATCTTTCTTATGGTTCACCAAAAATAAAAAATAAACATTTTAAATCTTACTAACTGTACATTACTGTATCACAGCTGACCTGGAAGAACCTCAGAATGGCACGCCTGTGCAGGGATGCTGTTTTTAGTCTTCTCTCACACCATGTTTCTTCCTTCCATCCCTCCCTCCCTACCTCCCTCCATCTCTCCTGGTTTCTTTCACCCTCCCATGTTCATCTTCACAACCTCTCCCCAAGGCTCTGGAGGAAATCAAAGGTGTGAAACCTCATTACAATAATCAGCTCAATTTAGCATGACGGAGATGGTACTCTCAAGATGGAGCTGTGATATAGGAGAAAGCAAACATGAGAAAGCGAATGACCATTCACAACCATATGATGGTCCTTGCTGTATGTAGGGATGCTGACAACTATAAGGTAAGTGATTTATATGGGAAAGAGATGTGTATGGTGAATTTGGCGAAGAGGAGAGTCTAAGGTAAGTTTTGGAGTTCCTCAGGGCTCTGTTTTCAGACTACTGTTCTGATGATATACACTGATTATACCAAACATCAGGAACACCTTCCTAATATTGAGTTGCACCCCCCTTTTTTCCCTCAGAACAGCCTCAATTCATCGGGGAATGGACTCTACAAGGTTTCGATAGTGTTCCACAGGGATGCTGGCCCATGTTTACTCCAATGCTTCCTACATTTGTGTCCTTTGTGTAGTGGACCATTCTTGATACATACTGTTAAGCAGTGAAAAACCCAGCAGCGTTGTAGTTCTTGACACAAATCGATGCGCCTGGCACCTACTACAATACCCCGTTCAAAGGCACTTTGACATCAATAAGGGATCATAGCTTTCACCTGGATTCACCTGGTCAGTCTATGTCATGGAAAGGGCAGGTGTTCTCAATGTTTTGTATTCTCAGTGTATGGTGCTACCTCTCTCTCACTGACTTCTAGGAACTTTAGACTTGATCTTCTGGAACATATTCTGAGTTGAGGTTTTTAGTGCTAATGAATGCCTCAAAGCACCATCTTTTAAGTTTTATTTTGTTTCACATTTTCAAACCAAACACCATTCCGTCAAACACCATTACTTCCCTGTGAAGTAATTTATATCAGATAATGCTATTTTAAAGCGTGGAACAGGTGGTGTCAAAGTCAGTAGAAGCCTCAGTCTCAGTCTTTCTCTCCCTGAATAACATTAACAAGGTTCAGCTTCTTACAAAGTCATAGTGATGTGGAAAATGCCAATTCCTCTCCTATTTGAAAGCAACATACAAGAAGCATTTCCCATTACTGAAAGCAACATACAAGAAGCATTTCCCATTACTGGCTCTGACAATGTTACTGACAGCTGAACGTTGTCCTCCTCAACATCATATATTCTTCTTTGTAGTTTTTGTGGTCTCGTTTCAGTGTGTTGATCATTAGTTTCTCGACAGACTTTAGGGTCTCTTCTCACCCAGAGAGGCTGGAATATGTAAATGCAGCCAGCTAGCTAGGGCCATGGTCTGTCTGTTTGTTTTTATGTGTGATTTGGGCTTGTTAGTCGAGTAGAGCTTACACATCACAAAATAAAACTTTGTCAGGCAGTTGGCAAAGAGGTCTCTCTGACAATACAAGGCTTTTTGCTTAGGAACGTAATTCTCATTCTGATTATTTTCCCTATACTGGGTGTATTGTGTTGAGTTGTATCTTCTTTGCTGTCTCTTGTTTGGAAGGGAAGCCACGGTTAATTATTTCTCAATGACAAGTAGATGTCAGCCTCATTTGGAAGGTAAATGTAAAACATTTGGGAGTTTGTCATGTATAACACTACGTCAGGGTGACAAGAGAGCAGACAACAAGGGTACAACAATGTTAGATGTGAAGACATTAAATAAATGAAATTAGCTGCCTACCTCCATATGCACGCTTCTCATGTGTGACACTGTCGATAGGGATATTAGCATACTGCCTATTGACATGTTGGCAATGTAATCTATTTGTTTTTTCTCATCATTTGATGTCTCTAATCTAATCCATTTGTATGTTTTTCAAGGATGTATAGGATATTATAGGACACATAGTATATACTGTTACAGTCTTATTAAAGTCAAATGAGAGACAGCAAAGAAAATACAACTCAACACAATGAACACAGTATTGGACCCCAGGAGGAGTAGCTATTGCGACTGTATCAACTAATGGGGATCCAAACAATTGACAATATTACTGTAGTAGCACATCAGCAGGCAGATATAGCAGACTGATGTCCAGAAACGTGTATCCTATAGGAGCATACCCTCTCCTCTCCCCTGGCCTGCGACTCTCCCCGGGTTGATGTAAATGAGAATGGGTTCTCTTCTTTGTTAGGTTAGGATAAGGGTTAAGGTTAGGGTTGGGGTTAGTAGATAGTTAGTTGAAATGTTACTGATCGTCTGTAGATAGTCTGTCGAGCATCTACAGATGAACTACTCAAAGAAAGTGTTACCAACTTACGTAGTAAAATAAAGGTTAGATAAACCTTGTGTTCAGTTTGTGAGTGATCGCACTCCTCATTACCATACTCACATGATTTCCTCTCATAGGGCCAAATGAGACATGTGTTGCCTATGTTTCCTATAAAAAGGATCATGGTAAGCTGTGTTTATCCTTGTTTCATCATGGAGCTTATGCCCTGATGCTATCTCTACTCGCCCATGTAGGATAGAGGCCAGGGGAGGGAGCATAGGCTAGGCTGCATGAAGATAGTCAGTTCTCCAGAGAGAGAGAGACTAAACCAATGTCCTGTTTGCTCATACAAGGGATAAAGACAAACTGAATAAATTAAGACTTAAAAACACAGGCAATGCTTACTTACTCTTTGTGGAGGGATGGCAAAACATTTCTTTATATGTTAAGTTTTCTTAAACATGTGTAGCTATTGATGCCAGTGAATCACAACTAATTTAGTGTTGGATATGAGGAGGGCCTTAACAACACAACATCTGGAGAAATAGGAACTTTTTCACTTGGATGGCCTATAACCCTAACTTTCCAGTATCCATGCCCATCGATGACTTACAGGCCCTCTCTCCCTACCCACTGCACCCCCTCCCCTATATTCCAAAGCGTCTAAAAAGGTATTTAATTCAGATGAAGAATGGTTATATGCAATTATTCTTTAAAGAAGATCTGAATATGCTAATGGTTTTCCCAGGACACCTCTGGGTCTTTAATCACACTGAAGAATGTGAAACACCCCCGGGTATCTAGGATCCATGTCTTTCCTGGAACACCCACAGGCATCTAGGATTCATGTCTTTCCTGCAACACCCCCGGGCATCTAGGGTTCATGTCTTTCCTGGAACACCCCCGGGCATCTAGGGTTCATGTCTTTCCTGCAACACCCCCGGGCATCTAGGATTCATGTCTTTGCTGCAACACCCTCGGGTATCTAGGATTCATGTCTTTCCTGGAACACCCCCGGGCATCTAGGATTCATGTCTTTCCTGGAACACCCCCGGGCATCTAGGGTTCATGTCTTTCCTGCAACACCCCCGGGCATCTAGGATTCATGTCTTTGCTGCAACACCCTCGGGTATCTAGGATTCATGTCTTTCCTGGAACACCCCCGGGCATCTAGGATTCATGTCTTTCCTGGAACACCCCCGGGCATCTAGGATTCATGTCTTTCCTGGAACACCCTCGGGTATCTAGGATCCATGTCTTTCCTGGAACACCCCCGGGCATCTAGGATTCATGTCTTTCCTGGAACACCCCCGGGTATCTAGGATTCATGTCTTTCCTGGAACACCCCCGGGTATCTAGGATCCATGTCTTTCCTGGAACACCCCCGGGCATCTAGGATTCATGTCTTTGCTGCAACACCCTCGGGCATTTAGGATCCATGTCTTTCCTGGAAAACCACTGGGCATCTAGGATTCATGTCTTTGCTGCAACACCCTCGGGCATTTAGGATCCATGTCTTTCCTGGAAAACCACTGGGCATCTAGGATTCATGTCTTTCCTGGAGCTTTTCATGTGAACGCTGCCTGGGTCTCGTGACTCCCATAGTTAAGTTAGTCCATGGAAGGTATTGGAGTACAGAGTACAGGATCAGACATATCTCAGCTTACTGTAACTACAATGGTTAAATGTCACTATTATGACATACAGTATTCTAATGAGAACATGTTGACAGGATAACTGTGTTGCTGTGGTTGTGACTGTGTGCTATTTGAAGTCCATGGAAGTAGTGGAGTATAACTGTATGTTACTGTTGTCACTGAATGCTCCTCAGTCATCTCATCGTACTACTCACGTGTGCCAGCCTACTGTCGCCTGGAAGATGGCACATAAAAGAAGCCTCAGCCTTGGTGTGGATCAACGTCTTAACAGTGTATGGAAGCACCAAAACTCCCACTGATGAAAATCAATAATGACAACAGGACTGTTTTATGTCCGACTCAAGGGAAACTTCAAAGCCATCGAGGATGCTGGAACCAGGTATACAGAAGCCAACAAGCTGCTGCAGTGACAGAGACAAATGTATTCACATATAGACAAAGTGGTGTCATGTGATGGGAACAAAACAGAGCGCATATTTCTTCCAGAAAAAACAATGGAAACGTGTTAAAACACCTGCAGGCCCCAAAACAATGCTTGTTCTCTCTCGACTAAGACTCTCATTTTTAAAAACTTGATTGATTTTCTCATGCAGCTTTTCAAGTCGACACTTTTGAGAGATCCAGGATGATCTTGCTTTGTTATTATGGAGGACGCCATGAAGACAGACAAACACACAGACACACAGACACACAGACATACACAAGGACACACGTGTTGGAATTAACAGTGTACTGAAGGCCTATCACTCCCAGTGCCCAGTCCTCGGGCAGCAGCTTATTCAAATTATGCTTCTCAGAAGGCATAGTGGGTTTTGATTCCCATACAGCCCTTTCTGCTGGTATAATAAGCAGGGCTATGTATATCTCGTTAACAGGACTACTGGCAGGCTCCATAGCTTCCTTAGTCATGGTCTGTCTGCAGCATTTCCGTACATTAAAACACTCTGTAGGATGGACACACAGACCACACACATCATAGCTACCAAAGTACCAGTTCGCTCCTGGGCAAAGAAACCCACTTTCTTTCTCTCTCTTTTCTCTATCTTGAGCTGTGAGCTTTCTTTCTTTAGGCTCCCTAATGAGCTATGGCTTCTATGACTAAAGATGACAAGCAGTGTATCTAATGGCTTGTATTATAATACACACATGCACTTGCACACACACACACCCCCCATGTTCATGCATGCATTACACCGATATACACGCCCACGCTAACGCCCACCACATAAATCCATATTCAGAAGAGGATACATGTTTCCTGATTTGATTTGACAATTTAAAATACATAAACATGTTACACCCGGCAACAGATATTGTAAATGTTCACTCGGAAGGCAACTGCTCAAACCATCACTACACTGGCAATAGTGACATTGGTTTGTGACAAAGGAGGGTATACAGTAGAATAATTATAGACTAAGACAGTTTTGCAAGGGCAAGTACACACATGACATGAAGGACATGCATGCTCTGAATATCATTATTTCACTGACTACCAAAATTCTGTACTACGTTGACTTAAATCTCAAAGTCAGTTTAAATAACATAGGAATGTAGCCTACATTTACAACTTGCAATAAACTTGAAACTAAATAAATGAAAGGGTCCATGTGAAAGAATGAATGAATCCTCTCAGTTCTCTTTCTTTGAATGAGGGAATATAAAGCTTATGGAAATCCTATCCATATAAACATACTACACACACACACACACACACACACACACACACACACACACACACACACACACACACACACACACACACACACACACACACACACACACACACACACACACACACACACACACACACACACACACACACACACACACACACACACACACTGTAATTAGCATTCAGATGTTTTAGAACTACTATGTGAGTGGAGGATATTGACTGAGCTCTGCTATGAGATGCTGTGGAGGGTTTCAGAAGAGTTTGAGTCATTACATTCATTACTGCACTTAGATCAACTGTGAATGAATGGCGATTCTCTTTATGACTCAGACATAAACAGTCCTCTACAGGAGAGCCCATTCCCAGGGCCTAGATCTGATTATACAGACAATCCCACTGCTGTTCACTGCTATGAGAATACATACTGAATCACATGGCTGTATGGTTGCATTTGATATCACCAACACTGACACCTTGTGGTCATTTCATGCCATAACTAATACTGTTTAATTGAGTGCTATATTCATTGAGAATATGTAATATACAAATGACAGGGTGTGTCTCTCAAGGCAAATTATAGTGTGTGATAATGCAAAAGAAAAATACTGTGTAACTAACCCAATACATTTGTCTACGTTACGTCATGTGTAACCTTTAACAAGTCATTCCTCAATTACATCATTGGGCAGCCCTGTCATTTGTCCGTTTTCTCACAGTAATAGACTCAGACTTCTCTATAATTGGTCAGAGTATTTGTTTATTTCCATGCCACAATAATAACACATACACACGCAGGTGGAGCAAAGTCAGTCATTCAGCCGATCATCTCTTTCATATCAGATATGTGAAGCGACATTCTCATTCCCTCATCCCATTTCATCTCAACACAGAGGTTGTCATGTGGTTAGTTGGTGTATTCAGGGTTTCAAGGCTGTTTAGGGCTCAATGTTACAGTCCAATTTTCCTCCTCTGTGTTGGTTATGATTTTAACAAAAGCCTGAGGGACTGTGGTATCATCCCAGGGCTGCCACCAATGTAGATTATGTGTGGAACTTAGAAGGAAGTAGGCAAGATGCTTGATCCAGTGACACTATGGTGATAGGGAAGGCATGCTATCTCGTGTGCCATAGATGTCAAGATCTCTTGGACGAAGATCCTAATGTGTATATCGCAAAGTCCTTTCAATAAAGATGGGCCAGTTGCCTCCTGATTATGGTTTATTTTTCATACTGTAACCGCTAGGTGGCACCATAGGTCATATGATCAATCCATGAACGAATCATTCCATCATAGATGGTATAGGATTCCATAAACCAACCATGGTTTGGTGTGGTCCTAAAATCTTGCCATATGTTCCTCTCATTCCGTTCCATTGTTGTTCACCAAGGGTACCATAGAGATAGAAGATGCAACATTGTATCTGTCCCATTTTGGTGTCTGTGCAGCATGGGGAGCGCCATTGAGGCCATCTCCATTTTGAAGTAGTCAATTTTCTTCTTGTACTACTTCTATGAGTTGGTTAACAAACTGAAATGTTGAATACTGCCGCCTGGAGAGTGTTGTTTGAGCAGGTATAAAGCCAAGTAGTGTAGTGGAGGTACACGCCACATCAATTAATACGGCTGATGGAACAGATCACAATGTTTAGCTTAAAATGTTGATAAACTATAAAGCTATTTCTTTACATTTTAGGCACAACAATGCGCACACGGCGGTAGGCCTACAGCACAGGAGGTTAGTGTCACCTTAATTGGGGAAGACGGGCTCGTGGTAATGGCTGGAGCGGAATAGGTGGAATGGTATCAAACACATAAAACACATGGTCTCCATGTGTTTGATGCCATGTGTCGTGTCTTTGGCATCATTAAAAGTGAAGATTTGTTTTATCAAATCAATTCTCTGTAATTATTATTACGTGAGTAAACTAATCATGTAAATGTAATTAACTTGGAAGTCGGGGCACCAAGGAAAATCTTCAGATTACAAAATTATATAATTTCCCCAAATATAACTCTTCAGATATTTTAATATCTGATCAATTAGTCTTCTATTAATGAATTCTCCTTTACCTCACGTCAGTCTCATTCCAAATGTTGTAAATTGTTGGCTATCTGCACGAACCCAGCCTTTACTATGAATCATCCATACACCAATTGGCTTAATCATTTATTTACTAACTAACTAAATAATCACAGAAATGCATAAACAAACAAACAGTAGACATATGTTACTAACAAGGATAGGGAAGATTCCCTAGTGTGCTAGCCGATATGACGGCTTGGTGGACAAAGGGAAGTGGGTGTGGACTGAGAACAAGCGGGAAAGACAAAAGCGATCTCTACACACAGTTGATAATTATATTAATTGAAATGCTAATCCTTTGCACATGAACGCTCACTCATTCGGGAAAAATTGCAATCAATATATATTTACACCCATGTGTCGTCGTGATCTCTGTTGGAATCGTCAGTCCGTCTGCTGGACGGGTTCATCCGAGTCTCTCGCACTCTTTCTGTTTCCCTGAAGATCAAAGTCTTTCACGGTTAGAATGGATACTTCAGAGTACCATTCAGAAATGTACTCATAGATAGATGTTACGGCGGTTGTCAGTAATCGCATCCCAGGTTTACATAATTTCTAGCTGCAGACTAGTAATTAGTATCTAAGATTTTCTCTTATTCTGTAGGGATCAATAGTCTCAGAGTTTAACCATTTCCAGCTGTGTAGCCAATGCTCCATGTGGTATGGTTAGGAATTCAATAACTATTCGCAATCACAGCTCACGCTGTGGGTTTGCTTAGTCTTGGTACTCAAACCTGTGCCACCCCAGTTTACACCGAGGTATGTGTGGTCTAAAGAGGATTTCCTCAGGAGGGGTTTTTATTTGTGACAGTAGTAAAAGCGGTTCCATGACGCCAGATCATGTCTGTGCTCACGACTTAGTTAAACTTTAAAGGGAATACAATTCTCTCACATTAAAGGTTTAACATCACATTACATCATTTCACAAATAGTTTAATCTTTACTCATTCATTTTATACAATAATTAGATGCAAACCTCATAACAGAGCACCTGTATAAACAGAGTTATGGTAATGTGGCTGTATTGTCTTTCATGAGGTCACAAACATGAAACAAAACGGACCGGGTCGTAGCTGGCTTCTCCACCGACCGTTTCCACATTCTCCTAACTATGGATATTGTTCCAGTCTCAAATTCTGGAATGTAGTAGAATTTGGCGGGAGTTCCTTTGTTCTACTGTGGAACTCTCTCTCCACACTGCAGAAAAAGGGGGAGAGAGTCTCCGCCAGGAATTTACGACCTGAGATAACAGAACCTGGGTGTAGGAGAGAGTGAGAAGCCATGATCTATACCCAGAAAGTGCCACGTCATGACACATGCCATTTGCTCTGTTCCAATCATTATTTTGAGCCCTCCTCCTCTCAGCAGCCTCCACTGGCCTACACGCTGATGTTACAAAATGCAATTTGCAGAAACACCTTTCTAAGATTTGCAGGCGGTTTCATGGACAGAGACAAAAATATTCGTTAGATATTAAGAAAGAGGGGAAATCTAAAGATGCAACAACTAATTGTCTCCATGTTTCTATAGTGGGATTCCGGCTACAGGCTACTTTGAAGCAAGGTAAGACATGCCTCATAATACAGACATAGGATCTTAATTTGAGCCAGTTTGCTTCCGCAGGAAAATAATGCAGCAACAGGAAATTTGAATTATTATGTGGATTATAATTTATAGATATTTTTTGTAGGGGCTCATACAGTTTTTGCTAGGGCAAATAAAGTCTGACCTTTTAAAGTAGAAATTACAAACTTTAGAAGACTTTTTAAACATTGAATACACTACAAGTTTTTATTTCCTGCTGTGCAGGAAAATCTCATCAGCAAAAGGGTGATCAAATTAAGATCCTACATCTGTATGAAGTAAAACGTCCTGGTTTTAAACAATTAAGGAACAGGAAAAATATAGCGATGGTAATGATAGGCCTAACCATCTTCTAGATGGAAATGCTTTCCCAAAAACCTTCTCAATTAAATGTTAACTAGCTACAAAGTAGCCTATGCCTACCTGGCAGAATTATAATAAGTATTGGCATCAATCCAATGGCCATTTCTTTTGCATGTGCTACAGAAACACTGCTAACCAAACATCAGTGCTAGGTCCCTGTGCACATGAATTAAAGGGTAGCTACACTCAAAATCTAAAGAGATTTTCCCCAGACCTTAAAAGTGGTCTCCTGATGTGGTTTAAGCATTGTTATGGACTTAGAACGTCCACTTGTATTACATTACTCTATAAAAAAAAAGTGTGAACCCCTTTTTTTCCAAATCTGAAACCTGTGAATTTCGGACTTAGTTGACAGCCTCATTTATTTTATTTATCAACAGTAGGCCTACTATTAGCATACTTGCACAGTACAGCTTGGGGTGGCCTAACCGTGAAAGACCAATATGGCATTCATCATTCAGAGTGTATGTCACTGTTTCTCATAGAAGTTTTCACACAGGGAGCCTTTCCTTTTTCGGGAGGGTCGTTGGGGAAATGTTTTGCAAAATTAGAGTATACCCACTTCTCCAGGTATCACTACACCTCTGGTCCCACCCAATGACTACTTCAAAATGGTGAAAGCAAAGATGGTAGATGGGGCGGCAGGTAGACTATTGGTTAGAGTTTTGGACTAGTGACTGAAAGGTTGCAAGATCAAATCCTTGAGTTGATAAGGTAAAAATCTAACGTTCTGCCCCTGAACAAGGGAGTTAACCCACTGTTCCTAGGCCGTCATTGAAAATAAGAATTTGTTATTAACTGACTTGCATAGTTAAATAAAGGTAAAATCTATATATATTTTTTAATGTCCCACTCGGGCCGTTTATCATTTTGAAAAATGGTCACAGTTCCAGTCTGCTTAAGGATTGGCTCTCCCATAGACACCAATGCATTAGCAACTGGGTCTGGTCTGCTTAGTTCATTGACTGTATATGAACCAGAAAAAAGGAGCGAGTGAGATGTCTCGCTTCCTTATCTGTCTCTGAAAGTTCTCAATGTTGCTGCCCAGGCTTTTGGGCAGTGCAGATGGGATATGTGTACTATCCTGTCAGAGCTTTCGTATACCCACCTTTACAATGTTCTTTCTGTAAAATGTTTGGACGGGAGAAGTCGAGATGTGGGACATGTGGGAAAGATCCCTGTGAAGGAGATGTCGAATGTTTTGTAGAAAACAGTGGCAAGGAGCAAAGTGCTGTAACTGTGGTGGAGAACCTGAACTGAAATCCTTTGAATGCCCGATTAAGGTGAAAGAGACTGAGGTTGCCAAAATCAGGGCAGTTGAGTGAGAGAGTCTGCTATGCGGAGGCTGTCAAAGGGGTAGAAAGGTCAAGTATCTCTGAAGGACCGGTGGTAGTGAATACCGGTAGGCCTACATACCAGTAGTACCCAGAGTGGTGAAGAACGTGCAACAGAGCCTCTTCTACCTCAGGAGGCTGAAGAAATTTGGCTTGGCACCTAAGACCCTCGCAAACTTTTACAGATGCACCATTGACAGCGTCCTGTTGGACTGTATCACGACCTGGTATGGCAACTGCACCATCCGCAACCACAGGCCTTTCCAGAGGGTGGTGCTTTCTGCCCAATGCATCACCGGGGGCACACTGCCTGCTCTCCAGGACTTCTACAGCCCACAGTGTCAAAGGAAGGACAAGAAGATCATCAAGGTCCTCAGCCAACCAAGCCACTACCTGTTCACCCTGCTATCATCCAGAAGGCGAGGTCAGTACAAGTGCATCAAAGCTGGGACCGAGAGACTGAAACAGCTTCTATCTCAAGGTCATCACACTGTTAAATAGCCATCACTTGCCGGCCTCCACCCAGCACACTGCTCTGAACTTAGTCACTGTCACTAGCCGGCTACCACCCGGTTACTATTGCTGTACATAGTGTTGAAGTCGGAAGTTTACATACACTTAGCCAAATACATTTAAACTCAGTTTCACAATTCCTGACATTTAATCAGAGTAAAAATTCC
Source organism: Salvelinus alpinus (assembly GCF_045679555.1). Classification (NCBI taxonomy): domain Eukaryota; kingdom Metazoa; phylum Chordata; class Actinopteri; order Salmoniformes; family Salmonidae; genus Salvelinus; species Salvelinus alpinus. The sequence goes on from NC_092111.1 coordinate 21,472,740, forward strand.
CTGTCTTAGGTCAGATAGGATCACCCCACATTTTATGAATGTGAAATGTCAGAATAATAGTAGAGAATGATTCATTTCAGCTTTTATTTCTTTCATCACATTCCCAGTGGGTCAGAAGTTTACATACACTCAATTCGTATTTGGTAGCATTGCCTTTAAATTGTTTAACTTGGGTCAAACGTTTCAGGTAGTCTTCCACAAGCTTCCCAAAATAAGTTGGGTGAATTTTGCCCCATTCCTCCTGACAGAGCTGGTGTAACTGAGTGCGGTTTGTAGGCCTCTTTCCTTGCACACGCTTTTTCAGTTTTGCCCACAAATTTCTATAGGATTGAGGTCAGGGCTTTGTGATGGCCACTCCAATACCTTGACTTTGTTGTCCTTAAGCCATTTTGCCACAACTTTGGAAGTATGCTTGGGGTCATTGTCCATTTGGAAGACACATTTGCGACCAAGCTTGAACTTCCTGACTGGTGTCTTGAGATGTTGCTTCAATATATCCACATCATTTTCCTCCCTCATGATGCCATCTATTTTGTGAAGTGCACCAGTCCCTCCTGCAGCAAAGCACCCCCACAACATGATGCTGCCACCCCCGTGCTTCACGGTTGTGCACCCCCACGGTTCCATTTTTCCTCCAAACATAACGATAGTCATTATGGCCAAACAGTTCTATTTTTGTTTCATCAGACCAGAGGATATTTCTCCAAAAAGTACAATCTTTGTCCCAATGTGCAGTTGCAAACCGTAGTCTGGCTTTTTTACGGTGGTTTTGAAGCAGTGGCTTCTTCCTTGCTCAGCGGCCTTTCAGGTTATGTCGATATAGGACTCGTTTTACTGTGGATATAGATACTTTGCACCGGTTTCCTCCAGCATCTTTGCAAGGTCCTTTGCTGTTGTTCTGGGATTGATTTGCACTTTTCGCACCAAAGTACTTTCATCTCTAGGAGACAGAACGCGTCTCCTTCCTGAGCGGTATGACGGCTGCGTGGTCCCATGGTGTTTATACTTGCGTACAGATGAACGTGGTACCTTCAGGCGTTTTGTTTCTGGTGTCCTTTGACAGCTCTTTGGTCTTGGCCATAGTGGAGTTTGGAGTGTGACTGTTTGAGGTTGTGGACAGGTGTCTTTTATACTGATAACAAGTTCAAACAGGTGCCATTAATACAGGTAACGAGTGGAGGACAGAGGAGCCTCTTAAAGAATAAGTTACAGGTCTGTGAGAGCCAGAAATCTTGCTTGTTTGTAGGTGACCAAATACTTATTTTCCACCATAATTTGCAAATAAATAAATTAAAAATCCTACAATGTGATTTTCTGGATTTTTTTTTCTAATTTTGTCTGTCATAGTTGAAGTGTACCTATGATGAAAATTACAGGCCTCTCTCATCTTTTTAAGTGGGAGAACTTGCACAATTGGTGGCTGACTAAATACTTTTTTGCCCCACTGTATATATATATACATATACACGACCGTTCAAAAGTTTGGGGTCACTTCGAAATGTCCTTGTTTTTGAAAGAAAAGCACATTTTCTGTCAATTAAAAAAACATAAAATTGATCAGAAATACAGTGTAGACATTGTTAATGTTGTAAATGACTATTGTATCTGGAAACGGCAGATTTTTAATGGAATATCTATATAGGTGTACAGAGGCCCATATTAGCGACCATCACTCCTGTGTTCCAATGGTATGTTGTGTTAGCTAATCCAAGTTTATCATTTCAAAAGGCTAATTGATCATTAGAAAACCCTTTTGCAGTTATGTTAGCACAGTTGAAAACTGTGGTGCTGATTAAATATGTAATAAAACTGGCCTTCTTAAGACTAGTTGAGTATCTGGAACGTCAGCATTTGTGTGTTCAATTACAGGCTCAAAATGGCCAGAAACAAAGAACTTTCTTTTGAAACTCGTCAGTCTATTCTTGTTCTGAGAAATAAGGGCTATGTGAGAAATTGCTAAGAAACTGAAGATCTCATACAACGCTGTGTACTGCTCCCTTCACAGAACAGAGCAAACTGTCTCTAACCAGAATAGCAAGAGGAGTGGCAGGCCTCGGTGCACAACTGAGCAAGAGGACAAGTACATTAGAGTGTCTAGTTTGAGAAACAGACGCCTCACAAGTCGTCAACTGGCTGCTGGCCTTTTGTATTTCTGATCAATGAGATTTTTTTTAATGCACAAAAATTTTGATTTTCTTTCAAAAACAAGGACATTTCTAAGTGGACCCCAAACTTTTGAACTGTAGTGTGTGTGTGTGTGTGTGTGTGTATATATATATATATATATATATATATATATATATATATATATACAAACTTCGGACTTATTGCTGGTCCTCTTAGATTTGTGCTTATTGTTGTATATTGTTCGATATTACTGCACTGTTGGAGCTAGGAACACAAGCAATAAAACCTGATAAATATGTGTATGCAACCAATAACATTTGATTTGAGTGGGAATATATTTTATTTTGTAGTTTGTGTGGATTCATGTTATTTTTCCCTTCCCTGTATGGAATTTAGTTGCATTTTGTGATTTATTTTCACCCTTGTCCAGTTGGCGGCGACAAGACACTTGCGTGTAGTTCGCCATAAAGTCTTTTGGGGACTAGAGTCCTCTATCTATTTCTATGTCTCCACCACATGCAGCAGACAGTGGACATTTTTGACATTACGCGAAATAAGTTGGATACGACCTTTACAGTTTTGTGGTCTCCTGTGAGTACGTGAAAGGGAATGTCGAACGGTGAAAGATCGGTTAATGAGGTGCATCGGAACGGCAATATTATGGGTGAGTTCTCTTACTCTGTCCGTTTTAATTCATTCGGGAACTTTTGCTATCGTTTATTTGCGTCCTCGAAGTTGTTACTAAAGAACTTTGTCAGAATTAGCTAACAAGTTCCCTAGCTAGAAAAACGATAGTTAGTTGGCTCATTGAAATACATTTACACACCGCTCGAGAATGACCGCGAGTAACGTTACTTTGGCATTTCCTTAGTTTTTTTCCGACTGAGTGGCTTTGTTACCTGGCACACAGTCGGCTAGTACAGTACCAGCAAACGATAGCTAACATGAGCTACCTATCGTTAACGTGTTGAGATACAGTCAGAGAAGTTCATTACTGGCCAAATAATATGCTGTGTGAAGAATGTCAAATGAGTTTAGTTACTTCGTCAGATGCCAGTTGTGGTGGTTGTGATAAGTAGGAAAACCCAACAAACGCGCATCATAAATAGTTACGTTTCTAGCTAGTTAACAACTAACGTTACCTAGTTAACTACTAGCGCAGAGAACAATTGCGTTATAAAAACCTTTACTACTAGCTAGCTAGCTAGGTTGTAATGGAATAGTTGACGTCGCTTGCTAAGCTGTGAATGCCTGCTATTCCAAAAAGTCGACGTAGCTTGCTTAGTTTGATGTCAGAAACTGGCAGTGTTGATCACATAACTAGTCATTAGTTAATTAAAGTGGATTGAATCAATGGTAAAGTCAATGCGGGGGAAACCTGGAGCACAGTTGTTATGAACCAAAACTTCCTCAAAAACACCTAGCAAGTTACGTCATCATTCGTTTGTTTGTCAAAATGTCAATCAAAAACTGTCATCTATCAGCATCAACTATGTTTTACTTGGAGTGGGGTAGGAGGACTGCAATATCTCCTTTAGAATACTATGTCCTGTATTGGTTCACATGAGACTGGATTAATACTGTGGTAATAATGTTGTAAATGCATGGCGGATGCTCTTACTGAGTTATTCTGCCTGTCAGTTATTCCTCTATGTGACCTGTAGCTGTAGAATCTGTCATGAAATGGTTTGCTGTGAGTATAGAGACCGGCATAGATCCTCACCCTAGCCATTCAAACCCAACAGTCTACCTACTGACAGACCATGTGAATGTTTTCTCTAGTACCTATGGAATGCATGCAATGTTATTACTTTAGTTTGAGTAAATACATTGTTTTCCACCTTCTCTCTCAATTGTTATTGAACAATTGCTGTCTCTCCATTATTGTTACTAACTTTTTGTGTGTCAGATGGTGTGGCCTGGGAATGCCAGGATGTCTGTGATGACACAGACAGCCCATAGCCTTGGCAGTTTGTTTAGGTGCCCATAAAAGTCCCATTTTGGATTATTCCCCATCTTGGTGTAGTTTATTTGTTCACTCCCCTTCAACGATTTAAAAGCATTGGATTGGTGTGTGAAATACGGTAGACACTCATTGGGAGAGAATTGGAATTTGGCCTCCAATGAACTGGGTAGGTAGGTATGTAGTGAAGGGAGAGTCGATCAGCTTTCCATGTAGACCACTGATTGTTATTCACCTCACTCTCAGGACTGTTTTACTCACACAGACTTAACATCATTCCTAAATTACAGTTTAGCAATAAAAAGTGACTGTGATTATGACACTAAAGCATGTGTGGCAGACACAGACAGACTCTGATGGAGAGGTTTGCAAAACTATTAGTCTGGTGAAGAACGATCTGGGAAAATGAAGAAAGGTCGTGGGAGGGGTCAGACTTTCCGAAGTAGAGCAACATTCTCTACCGTGTATCCTCCTCTAGTATTTGCAAGACTACATCAGTGTACTGTGCTAGGCCTTGCTCTAGGGTTAGCTGAACACTCCTCTTTCTAACCTCGGGCTCTCTGTGGCAGACTAGCCTCAATCCCACCACTTATTTTCCGGCAGTTTACCAAACACCAGCAAAGAAGAATAACACATCTACTCTGCTTGAAGGGAGCATATAGCAATGAGAGCGGACTGTATCGATGCATTGAAAAGCATTGGCAAAGAGTGGTGGTAGGGCCTAAGGGAGGAAGCAAAGCTGCTTTCCTGGAGGTATGTAGTGGCCTTTGTTAAAGCCACTGTGTAAAGGTTGAGGTGAACATCCAAGACACAGATGTCCACCACGCTGGGCCCTCTCTCCAACCTTGACAATGGTATTAGAAATATGGCATGGGTGTTGCCTTGAAAAATACCTGACTGACTTAAGTAAATTTCAACAAGCCGCTTATGCCTGCTATGAGTCAGGAAGTTGCAGTAGTTGCAGTTCACTTTTTCTTTTTTCATAAGCTGACGTTAACTTTTATGACCTTAACCTTGGACTAGTGGAAAAGTAGGGAAGGCTCTGAAGTGCACATCAAATGTTTCTCTCCTCAGTGGGAGCTAGCTAAGAGAGCAGCATCATGATCATAATGCTGATGTCTCAGCTATGTGCTGTGGTTGCCATGAAGTGTTTGATCAGCGACAGGCACCACTGACAGTCGTACTGTGTACGTGACAGATGCTTCTGCTCCAGAGCAGACTGACAGACACATAACATCAGGAGGAAGTGGCTTGGGCGGTGATGCATGCTACATCTGTCTACTTCTACACCGCCCCCCTTCCTACACACACACACCTGGCATTTGAACATTGAAACCCTCAAAGACGATGAGCTTGAGTGTAGGCTAGGTGGGGCAGATCCTCTGTGGAAGTGGTTCGTTAATAGCCAATGAGCTGAAAAACTGTCTATCTGAAGCTGCTGGAAGGAACAGCCTCCTGCTATGAGTTGTGCTTTACACGTCTATGGGCTTGTAGCCAATAGGATTTCATTTTCACATCAGTCTCTGAAATGATGTATTAACACCTCTAAACTCCTGGATAAACCAATGACAGCTCTCCTATACAGATCTAAAATACTGTAGGAAGTTTGAGTTAGTTGTAACTCCTCAAACTGAAGCTCAAGTGAGTTGTAGGAGTGAGGATTAGGCAATTTGAATGCTAGGTAGGTTGATTTGCAGAATTATAAGTATAATTTTCTGTCTTATTGCTTTAGCCTAACTTTGTCATTACAGTTGGCAAGTACATGATTGTTCTCCTCCTAACTGAGGACATTGTTTGGCTGCTGACTCCACACTCCTCTTCAGTAATGGCTGCTATCCTATTTAGGGAAAGACTCATTTTGGGTGAGCTCTCATGTCACTTTACTGGCAGCCAGAGAGCTGTAAAAGAAACTGAGGCTACAACCCCGTTCCAGACTAGACTGCTCGTAAATCTTGATCCATCTCTGTGTTCTTCACCCTCAGAGTGAAGCTATATACATACACACACACACAAAAGGATATCTGAGACGTTTATGCATGGATTTGACGACAAATAACCTAGCCCTATAAAACAGGTAAAATCCCTTCAAATAGAATGAAGAAACTGAATGAGAAAATACTTTTTCATACCTGTGGCGGATCGAATTGAATTTTTGGTGAAAGATGCAGGAACTAGCATTAACCAAGCAAACAAAGTATGCATACCACTACCACCAATCATCTTATCTGATTGAGTGCTATAGGAAAAATATAATAACAAGACCTATCAGTAAAGGCTAGAAGTTAGGCTAGAAATTACACAAGTAAGTTAAACTGTACCTCAGAAGCTATGCCTTTCTGACTACTAAATGAGTAGGGATATTTATTGGTCATGATGGCACTTGCACATTGAAACGGCGTCAAAGTGAGTTAGTCCTTTTGGGCTTTTATCTGCAGGCAGGCATGAATGTGTTATTCTGACACATGATGAATGGTGGACTCTAACATTTGTCTGTGTTAGCTGATTTGACTGTATTTCTAATTTCTTTCCTTTATGGTGTGGTGCTCGTCCTTTGTACCGTGGACTGTGAATCATTCTGCATCTCCTCTCTTCCACCACCACCCCACTATCAACCATCCTGATCTGCACTCTCCAACTAAGCTGTAAGTATTATTGAGACTGATGGCCTAGCGTCACTCCACTGTACCATACCTTTAGGCTATAATATGTTCTTATTTGATGATGTTAGGAGATGAGAATGTTAGATTGGGCATATGAATTCAATCAATTATCTGATAAATGATTGGGTCCATGTTGTAAGGCTGGGCGGTATACCGTGTTTGACTATATACCGGTATTGATGCACAGACAGGTTTGGGTTTATAATTTACCTTCTATAACGGTATTTGAATGTTTGGTTTGTTAAAAGTGATACGCCGTGTGTAACATTCATTTTTATAGGTTACTCAGCTACTTGAGTCATCTCAATTCAAGGGGCTTTATTGTCATGGGAAACATGTTAACATTGCCAAAGCAAGTGAGGTAGATCATATACAAAAGTGAAATAAACAATAAGAATGAACAGTAAACATTACACTCACAGATGTTCCTAAAGAATAAAGACATTACAAATGTCATATTATGTCTATATACAGTGTTATAACAATGTACAAATGGTTAAAGTACAAAATGGAAAATAAATAAGCATAAATATAGGTTGTGTTTGTTTTTCACTGGTTGACCTTTTCTTGCTGCTGTGATGGCACACTGTGATATTTCACCCAGTAGATATGGGAGTTTGTCAAAATCGGGTTTGTTTTCGAATTCTTTGTGGATCTGTGTAATCTGAGGGAAATATGTGTCTCTAATATGGTCATACATTTGGCAGGAGGTTAGGAAGTGCAGCTCAGTTTCCACCTCATTTTGTGGGCAGTGTGCACATAGGCAGATCTAGCTCTCGAGAGAAGACAGGCTATGGCGGCCTTTCTCAATAGCAAGGTTATGCTCACTGAGTCTGTACATAGTCAAAGCTTTTTTCTTCTCTCTCTCTGTCTCTCTCATGCTGCTTTCCACACAGACCTAGCCCTGCCCTCTGTTACTCCAGGAGCGCAGTTGTTGTTCGTCAACCACGATACACTTAAGTTCAATCTGCATGGTCAATACAACAATGTTGATCACAGCGATGCTGTTTTCACTTTACTTAATATAAATCCACTAGCGTTCTATAATTACACTATTAGTTTGTTTCTTACATCTGCAAACAGCTAGTTTGTCTTAGCAAGTTGGGCCTAAATCTTGTTAGCTGCTAATCGCTAGCTAGCGTACTGAGTAATAGCAAACGTAACTTGCTCTACAGCCTGGTAATACCAGTGATTGTGTAGACCTAAATCAGCATGTTTGTGCAACTGTATCTTCTAAATCAAAGAGGAATATGCAAACCATGAGTATGTTAGCTAGCTAGATGAAGTAGCTAAGAGAGAACATTCAATGTAGTCAAAGATTATAGATCCCCTAGGAAACACTTAACACTTTGTTTCCTACCCTGCCACAATAACTTCCCCCGGGCATTTTCATTCGTTGTCATGTTAAAAAACACTGTATTCAAAGTGCCCACTATTATATTCTAACTATATAATTAGAATAATCATTATATTTCCATTATTCCAACAGTTCACCCAAGTGTTTTGCTCTAAGTCAAATCGCAATTGCCACATTTGGTTAAAAATAAGGCCTAGATTGTTTGCCCGTAACGTGCAGCCCTACCTGGCAGTGTGGAAATGATCTCAAATGAGTGCAGGAAATGGATAAATGCTAAACATTATTTTTGGTTGAATTGAACAGCATAAAAAAATCAGAATGGAGAAAGACCCATTGAAATCAGTTAGAATGTACACTACTGGTCAGAAGTTTTAGAACACCTACTCATTCAAGGGTTTTCTTTATTTTTACTATTTTCTACATTGGAGAATAATAGTGAAGACATCAAAACTATGAAATAACACATGGAATCATGTAGTAACCATGCTACAAATCAAAATATATTTGAGATTCTTCAAATAGCCACCCTTTGCCTTTGACAGCTTTGCACACTCTTGGCATTCTCTCAACCAGCTTCACCTGGAATGGCTTTCCAACAGTCTTGAAGGAGTTCCCACATACGCTGAGCACTTGTTGGCAGCTTTTCCTTCACTCTGCAGTCCGACTCATCCCAAACCATCTCAATTTGGTTGAGGTCGGGTGATTGTGGAGGCCAGGTCATCTGAGCACTCCATCACTCTCCTCCTTGGTCAAGTAGCCCTTACACATCCTGGAGGTGTGTTGGGTCATTGTCCTGTTGAAAAACAAATGATAGTCCCACTAAGTCCAAACCAAATGGGATGGTGTATCGCTACAGAATGCTGTGGTAGCCATGCTGGTTAAGTGTGCCTTGAATTCTAAATGAATCACAGACCGTGTCACCAGCAAAGCACCATCACACCACTTCCTCCATGCTTTACGGTGGGAAATATACATGTAGAGATCATCTGTTCACCCACCTCTCACAAAGACACAGCGGTTGGAACCAAAAATCTCCAATTTGGATTCCAGACCTAAGGACAGATTTCCACCAGGATAATGTCCATTGCTCATGTTTCTTGGCGCAAGCAAGTCTCTTATTGGTGTCCTGTAGTAGTGGTTTCTTTGCAGCAATTCGACCATGAAGGCCTGATTCACGCATTCTCCTCTGAACAGTTGATGTTGAGATGTGTCTTTTACTTGAACTCTGAAGCATTTATTTGGGCTGAAATTTCTGAGGTATGTATCTCTAATGAACATATCTTCTGCAGCAGAGGTAACTCTGAGTCTTCCATTCATGTGGCGGTCCTCATGAGAGCCAGTTTCATCATAGCGCTTGATGATTTTTTTTGCGACTACACTTGAAGAAACATTCAAGGTTGTTGAAATGTTCTGGATTGACTGACCTTCATGTATTAAAGTAATGATGGACTGTCGTTTTTCTTTGCTTATTTGAGCTGTTCTTGCCATAATATGGACTTGGTATTTTACCAAATAGGGCTATCTTCTGTATACCACTCCTACCTTGTCACAACACAACTGATTGGCTCAAATGCATTAAGGAAAGAAATTCCACAAATTAACTTTTAACAAGGCACACCTGTTAATTGAAATGCATTCCAGGTTGACTACCTCATGAAGCTGTTTGAGAGAATGCCAAGAGTACGCAAAGCTGTCATCAAGGCAAAGGGTGGCTATTTGAAGAATCTCAAATGTAAAATATATTTTGATTCGTTTTTTTTTGGTTACTACATAATTCCATATCTGTTATTTCATAGTTTTGATGTCTTCACTATTATTCTCCAATTTAGAAAATAGTAAAATAAAGAAAAACCCTTGAATGAGTAGGCGTTCTAAAACTTTTGACCGGTAGTGTATGTGTTGCCACCGTAGGGTCACCAGCAAATGTTAAACTTTTATTATTTAAAAACATAATAGTCACACCGTAATTATAATTTTAAATACTGTGATATGATATTTTGTCCATATCGCTCAGCCTTAACATGTTGCTATTTTTTGATATATATATATATATATATATATATATATATATCCTGTACCTGTCAATTCATTAACTTTTAAATAGTTTTTTTTATAGGCCAGTGATATCACAGCTACTGTGGCGAAGTCAACAGTATATCCAGTCTTTAGTTTAGCCTTGTTACCTGCCCGGACAGTTGGGAAAATAATTTATGTTTGGTTTTTGTCTACAGCAAGAGAAGCTCCTGGAAGGTTATGTGGGCTTTGCCAATCTCCCAAACCAAGTGTACAGAAAGTCCGTCAAGAGAGGCTTCGAGTTCACTCTCATGGTCGTGGGTGAGTAGAGAGATATTTGCAGCTCATTTTATGTCCTTTTTTCTAAATAAGACCCCACAGAACAGAAAAAATGACCTGTTATTTATCTGGGGAAAACAGATGGTTTTACTGCTGTGTAAAAAGCTGTTTGCATATTACTTTATGATTCAGCGAAGTATGCATGAAAATTGCCATTAGAGGCTCCTCTGCGTCCCAAATAGCACCCTATTCCCTATGTATTGCACTACTTTTGACCAGAGTCCATAGTGCTCTGATCAATATTAGTGTAGTATGTGGGGAATAGGGTGCCATTTGGGATGCAGTCTCTGTTTGAATGATGTGGACACATCTGTGTAAGAAATGTATGTGGATATGTAATATAGCCTACATATGGCTGTCTGCCATGGACGTTCATGTGTCCAGTCCAGCAGTATTACATTTCAGTCAGGAACTTTATCATGCTACAGTGCTGGCAGTTGGCTGTTAAAATCCATTAGCGATGCTTTCTGTTGAGTTAGGATAACTTGCCTTGCATGTAAAGCGGGACTCATAGAAACCATATTTTAAACAAATGTGCTTCAGCGATGGTGGGTAGTCAGGGTTTATTTCCTCCATGGTGTGTGTGTGTGCACGGGGTGTGTGTGTGTGTGGTGTGCCTTTTGGATTGTGGGTGGGAGGTTTCCTGTAATTCCATTCATGCAGCCAGAGTTGGAGCCTGAACAGCTGAAGGGAGAGCGGGATGGAGGGAAAGAGAGAGACGCAGGATGCAGGCACCATTATATCCCTGCCATTCTCCACTCCACTGTTCTCTCTGTTCCATAAGTCTTGCCCAGAGTACAGCGCAAACTGGCTCTAACCAGAATAGAAAGAGGAGTGGGAGGGGCAAAGTACAGTGGGGCAAAAAAGTATTTAGTCAGCCACCAATTGTGCAAGTTCTCCCACTTAAAAAGATGAGAGAGGCCTGTAAAAAAATATCCAGAAAATCACATTGTAGGGTTTTTTATTAATTTATTTGCAACTTATTTTCCACCATAATTATTTGGTCACCTACAAACAAGCAAGATTTCTGGCTCTCACAGACCTGTAACTTCTTCTTTAAGAGGCTCCTCTGTCCTCCACTCGTTACCTGTATTAATGGCACCTGTTTGAACTTGTTATCAGTATAAAAGACACCTGTCCACAACCTCAAACAGTCACACTCCAAACTCCACTATGGCCAAGACCAAAGAGCTGTCAAAGGACACCATAAACAAAATTGTAAACCTGCACCAGGCTGGGAAGACTGAATCTGCAATAGGTAAAGCAGCTTGGTTTGAAGAAATCAACTGTGGGAGCAATTATTAGGAAATGGAAGACATACAAAACCACTGATAATCTCACTCGATCTGGGGCTCCACGCAAGATCTCACCCCGTGGGGTCAAAATGATCACAAGAATGGTGAGCAAAAATCCCAGAACCACACGGGGGGACCTAGTGAATGACCTGCAGAGAGCTGGGACCAAAGTAACAAAGCCTACCATCAGTAACACACTACGCCGCCAGGGACTCAAATCCTGTCCCCCTGCTTAAGCCAGTACATGTCCAGGCCCGTCTGAAGTTTGCTAGAGAGCATTTGGATGATCCAGAAGAAGATTGGGAGAATGTCATATGGTCAGATGAAACCAAAATATAACTTTTTGGTAAAAACTCAACTCGTCGTGTTTGGAGGACAAAGAATGCTGAGTTGCATCCAAAGAACACCATACCTACTGTGAAGCATGGGGGTGGAAACATCATGCTTTGGGGCTGTTTTTCTGCAAAGGGACCAGGACGACTGATCCGTGTAAAGGAAAGAATGAATGGGGCCATGTATCGTGAGATTTTGAGTGAAAACCTCCTTCCATCAGCAAGGGCATTGAAGATGAAACGTGGCTGGGTCTTTCAGCATGACAATGATCCCAAACACACCGCCCGGGCAACGAAGGAGTGGCTTCGTAAGAAGCATTTGAAGGTCCTGGAGTGGCCTAGCCAGTCTCCAGATCTCAACCCCATAGAAAATCTTTGGAGGGAGTTGAAAGTCCGTGTTGCCCAGCAACAGCCCCAAAACATCACTGCTCTAGAGGAGATTTGCATGGAGGAATGGGCCAAAATACCAGCAACAGTGTGTGAAAACCTTGTGAAGACTTACAGAAAACGTTTGACTTCTGTCATTGCCAACAAAGGGTATATAACAAAGTATTGAGAAACTTTTGTTATTGACCAAATACTTATTTTCCACCATAATTTGCAAATAAATTCATTAAAAATCCTACAATGTGATTTTCTGGATTTGTTTTTTCTCATTTTGTCTGTCCTATGATGAAAATGACAGGCCTCTCATCTTTTTAAGTGGGAGAACTTGCACAATTGGTGGCTGACTAAATACTTTTTTGCCCCATTGTACATTAGTGTCTAGTTTGAGAAACAGACGCCTCACAAGTCCTCAACTGGCAGCTTCATTAAATAGTACCCCCAAAACACCAGTCTCAACGTCAACAGTGAAGAGGCGGCTCAGGGAACCAGTTTGCGCTGTTCTGTGAAGGGAGCAGTACACAGCGTTGTACCAGATCTTCAGTTTCTTGGCAATTTCTCGCATGGAATTGCCTTCATTTCTCAGAACAAGAATAGACTGACGAGTTTCAGAAGATTCTTTGTTTCTGGCCATTTTGAGCCTGTAATCGAATCCACAAATGCAGATGCTCCAGAGACTCAACTAGTCTTAAGAAGGCCATTTTTAAAATTTTATTGCTTCTTTAATTAGCACAACAGTTTTAAGCTGTGCTAACATAATTGCAAAAATATTTTCTAATGATCAATTAGCCTTTTAAAATGATAAACTTGGTATTGGTGAAGCTGAGCTGATATCATGCTGCAGGAAGGAGATACACAGTATCTGATAGTGCATGTTAATTAAGAAAACATGCACACACTCACATTGACAGAGAAACACACCACACTATCAGGTACTGAATCTCCTGCAGCATGACAGAAGCTCAGCTTCACCAATTACTCTGCCATTCTAATTAAATGCTCCATACAAAATTGCACTTACAACCATATTTTTCCTGAGAGCGCAGCAGAGGGGGAAACTCCAGCAAGGAACCACTTGAATGCTGCTCAACTCTACTCAGACTGACAGCAATGGGTCGGGAATACCAGGCAGGCGTTCCCTCTCCTCGCTCATTGTTTCTCTAGTTCCCTCTCTCCTGGCCCGGAGACATGTGGGTTGACTCGACAGCCCGCCCACCACAGGGAGCAGCAGAGGGTTAACTTCTTAGGGATAGCCCCCTTTAATTTTCGCCTAAAATGACATCCCCAAATCTAACTGCCTGTAGCTCAGGCCCTGAAGCAAGGATATGCATATTCTTGGTACCATTTGAAAGGAAACACTTTGAAGTTTGTGGAAATGTGAATTAAATGTAGGAAGATATAACTCAATAGATCTGATTAAAAACATACTTTATTTTTTTCCTACCACCATCTTTGAAATGCAACAAAGGTCCCACTTCTAGCCATCACTCTGGTTGTAATTCAGATGGTGTCCACAAGATGGCAGCAGTGTATGGGCAGTTTCAGACGGATATCTTGAAGTATGAGCGAACTACATTTGCATTCACATTTGCATTCATATTACATATTATTTTACAAATTATATCATTTTTCTGAAAGAATATCGTTAACTGTATACTTGAACTTTGATTTATATTTTCCAGTATTAGCCGTATTTTAAGTTCAACATTTGCAAAACAACCAGTTTTCATAACTCTGAATATTCTTATAATTGTTGTCCAAAAGGAAAAGGCATGCTGTCGCACAAAGTTAGCAGCTACATTTTGCGACATATACAGGGTTTCCGGATACTGCCGTAAAGCCCAGGTTAGCAGCTACATTTTGCGACATATACAGGGTTTCCGGATACTGCCGTAAAGCCCAGGTTAGCGTCTACATTTTGCGACATATACAGGGTTTCCGGTTACTGCCGTAAAGCCCTGGTTAGTAGCTACATTTTGCGACATATACAGGGTTTCCGGATACTGCCGTAAAGCCCAGGTTAGCAGCTACATTTTGCGACATATACAGGGTTTCCGGATACTGCCGTAAAGCCCAGGTTAGCAGCTACATTTTGCGACATATACAGGGTTTCCGGTTACTGCCGTAAAGCCCAGGTTAGTAGCTACATTTTGCGACATATACAGGGTTTCCGGTTACTGCCGTAAAGCCCTGGTTAGCAGCTACATTTTGCGACATATACAGGGTTTCCGGATACTGCCGTAAAGCCCAGGTTAGCAGCTACATTTTGCGACATATACAGGGTTTCCGGATACTGCCGTAAAGCCCAGGTTAGCAGCTACATTTTGCGACATATACAGGGTTTCCGGTTACTGCCGTAAAGCCCAGGTTAGCAGCTACATTTTGCGACATATACAGGGTTTCCGGATACTGCCGTAAAGCCCAGGTTAGTAGCTACATTTTGCGACATATACAGGGTTTCCGGATACTCCCGTAAAGCCCAGCTCATTGGCTATCTAGCTAGCTTTGTTTGACCCCGATTTGGTGCTTATTTGACAAAGTTAGTCGATCAAAGTTGGTCGCTCTCTGACCAAATGTGGTGTCCTATAGGATATACTACACCCCTAATGATATAAAGTCTGGTTACGTTCTAGGATCTCTGAGGAATACATACGAATGTGATTTGACTGGTTGAAACAACTTTTAGGGTTAGATTTAAACAGATTCCTTTCTTTGCAAATTGAAAGAGTGGAAATACAAAATCGATCGTGCATGCTATATGGACCCTAACCCTTTTTAGGCTATGAAAAAGGATTTTATCTAACAAAATGACACTTCATGTTATCTTTGGGATCCTATGGATGATACATTCTGAAATCTTGCTCTGATTTAAGTACACATTTCACCTTCAGAGGTGAATTTATCAAACCTATCGCGGTGAAAAAGGTGTTTTGTTAGGAGCTCTCAAACAATAGCAATAGCATTTCTCCATGATTTGCTTGATCTTCACTTGAACTCTGTTGAACTCTGCATCCAGAAAATGAGTAGGTAAAGCATGTCGGGGTGTATGCTGGGTGAAGAACATTCAGAAATCTCTTCCAATACACATTGCCTGTGAGCATCAGAGGTGAACCAGTTGCATACACAGCTCGAGCAAGACATTCATCAGCATTTCTCTGACTACGTTCCACCATTGAGTCAACAAAAACTTCTGATTCCAGGAGGACCATGAGCTGTTGCTATCGATAAGGTGTCTGATTCATCATTTTCACCTCGAATAGCAGTAGACTTTTGTCAGAGGTTGCTTGTTGTGTGCGCTGAGGGAAATGTATGCACTTTGCCAGATGATTCTGCATCTTTGTTGCATTCTTCACATATGATTTGGCACAGTACTTGCAAATGTACACAGCTTTTCATTCTACATTAGCTGCAGTGAAATGTCTCCACACGTCAGATAGTGCCGTGGCATTTTCCTGTAAAGATTTGAAAAAAAGTGTAAAAAAAGTGTTAACAGTAGATTTCTGGAAAAAAGTTAACTTATAAGTTTCTGACCCTTTGCAACCCTAAGCTGCTCTTTTTAAGACTACCTTGGTAACCGGGCCACTTGAGTCATCACAATGCCTGTGAGAATGTCTAGTAGAGGCTTTTCTAGCATTGGGAACAAACTCAAACATTGAAAAGCAACCTAGCTTTTGAACAAAACAATGTAAATAGCCAAGAAACATGAGGACAATATCTGACTTTAGTAGAATTTCAAGTAAATTAGGGCAACTTTTATGACTGTGCCCATTGCTTCTAAAAACCGATCTTTCAGCAGTGGTGGAAAAAGTAACCAATTGTCATACTTGAGTAAAAGTAAAGAGATACCTTTTTAATTGAAAATAACTCAAGTTAAAGTCACCCAGTAAAATACTACTTGAGTAAAAGTCTAAAAGTATTTGGTTTTAAATATACTTAAGTATCAAAAGTAAATGTAATTGCTAAAATGTACTTATTTCAAATTCCTTATGTTAAGTGAACGGCACAATTTTTAATTTATTTTATTTAGGGATAGCCAGGGGCACTCTCCAGCACTCCGACATAATTTACAAACGAAGCATTTGTGTTTAGTGAGTCCACCAGATTGGAGCCAATAGGGATGACCAGGGATGTTCTTTTGATAAGTGCATGAATTTGACCATTATCCTGTCCTGCTAGCTATTCAAAATGTACATACTTTTGGGTGTCAGGGAAAATGTATGGAGTAAAATGTACATTATTTTCTTTAGGAATGTATTGAAGTAAAAGTAGTCAAAAATATTAAAAGGAAAGTACAGATACTCAAAAAAACTACTTAAGTAGTTTTACTAAAGTACTTTTCAGCACTGTCCTCCAGACAGGCAGTGTTGCTGCGCAAGGTGGGATAGCTATAACTTTAGGATTCAGATTTCTTTTTGCATTACCAGATATTAAACAAAACGGCAGAAATACTTTGAAAACAACTATAAATGAATGCTCTCACTTGTGCCCATACTTTACCATTTTTATTAAATTCTCACACCTGGAGAGTTACCACTCGCCAACGTGGCTGGTGAATTCGACATTCTTACCCGCCAGTGCCAAAATCTACCCACGTTTGGCATGTGGCGGGTGTTTTATTTTAGGCCCTGGTCGTACTTTGGCTACCAAACTTCGACAGCCCAAAAATGAAAATAGAACCCTGCCAAACACCTAAATTAACACAAACATCTCAACTTTGTCTTAATATATGCTCGAACTGTTTCAACTTGGAAGCAAAGCGTTCGAAAGGCTAAAGGCTCTCTTGGTCAGAACTGATTGTCGGGAGCCAAGTTAGTGACAGTGGGCTGCAGCAGTCGGACGTTTGCGTCCATCTGTAAAAGTAAATATTTGCCAATGATTTACCACGTTTGCTCAGATTGACCTTGATCTTGGCTAGAATGGCTACCGCAGCAAACCCTAGTTCAGTTCATTGTGCTTGGCCTCGGTTAACACATACTTTTTAATGCGTTTCGGTTTTTATCTTCTCTGGAAACTATGTCCCCCACATAAACACGTAGGATTTCAGGGTTTTGACTGGCTCTCTGACTTTCTAAAGGAAATTGATGTGTTTGCCACAAGATATTTAAAGATTGTCACGTGGTAGCCAGACATGTACTGTTTTTATAGTCATTTTTTATGCATTCCGTATTTGAAGGGGAAATAACCCCTTTTCAACACACACACACACACACACACACACACACACACTTTACCTGCACGTTAAATACAGTGAAAGCAGAATAACCTCAGCCAGTTTCTGCTGTCCCCCTCCTAAAAGAACAGAACCACTCTTCATTTCACCAGTCGGTGTACTATTTCCTGCCCCGTGTCACTGCAGTAGAAGGCAGCACCATCAAATGAACTGTCTCCCCTCTCCAATACAAACTTTTTCCTGCTTCCCCCTTCTATCTCCAGCTAGCCCCTCATCTCCTTGCATTTGGAGCAGTGTAAGGCTCCTCTGAATAAGCCCCCATGGTTTACACAGCTGCTGAACATTTCCTTTAAAGGAAGTGTGCTGCTGGCTGGGCTGCTCACTGACCGAGGAGGGCCACTGGCAGGGATGGGCCAGGCAGGACTGCACCGAGAGGGGGCCACTGGCAGGGATGGGCCAGGCAGGACTGCACCGAGAGGGGGCCATGGTCATGCTCTGGTCTGGTGGAACTTATGAATGCTACTTTCTAGGACAGGTCACATAAACCAGCTTAGCTTCCGTTTCTAGCTGTATGACCCTGAGACTGACCCTTCACCTACTACTGTTAACGGAAGTCTTGTCTGGGCTCCATATTCCCAGTAGCATCCATACCAGTGCTGATGATACCATCCCAGTGTAGGGAGATCCCTTCCCAGGCCCCAGCTACAGGGCGGTACTACCAGTGTAGGGAGATCCCTTCCCAGGCCCCAGCTACAGGCCTGTACTACCAGTGTAGGGAGATCCCTTCCCAGGCCCCAGCTACAGGCCTGTACTACCAGTGTAGGGAGATCCCTTCCCAAGCCCCAGCTACAGGCCTGTACTACCAGTGTAGGGAGATCCCTTCCCAGGCCCCAGCTACAGGCCTGTACTACCAGTGTAGGGAGATCCCTTCCCAGGCCCCAGCTACAGGCCGGTACTACCAGTGTAGGGAGATCCCTTCCCAGGCCCCAGCTACAGGCCTGTACTACCAGTGTAGGGAGATCCCTTCCCAGGCCCCAGCTACAGGCCTGTACTACCAGTGTAGGGAGATCCCTTCCCAGGCCCCAGCTACAGGCCTGTACTACCAGTGTAGAGAGATCCCTTCCCAGGCCCCAGCTACAGGCCTGTACTACCAGTGTAGGGAGATCCCTTCCCAAGCCCCAGCTACAGGCCTGTACTACCAGTGTAGGGAGATCCCTTCCCAGGCCCCAGCTACAGGCCGGTACTACCAGTGTAGGGAGATCCCTTCCCAGGCCCCAGCTACAGGCCTGTACTACCAGTGTAGGGAGATCCCTTCCCAGGCCCCAGCTACAGGCCTGTACTACTAGTGTAGGGAGATCCCTACCCAGGCCCCAGCTACAGGCCTGTACTACCAGTGTAGGGAGATCCCTTCCCAGGCCCCAGCTACAGGCCTGTACTACCAGTGTAGGGAGATCCCTACCCAGGCCCCAGCTACAGGCCTGTACTACCAGTGTAGGGAGATCCCTACCCAGGCCCCAGCTACAGGCCTGTACTACCAGTGTAGGGAGATCCCTACCCAGGCCCCAGCTACAGGCCTGTACTACCAGTGTAGGGAGATCCCTTCCCAGGCCCCAGCTTATAGCCCAGTATAGGCATATCCCCCATTTCTATGACATAAGGATTTAAGAGGCCTCTCTCTCTGCTAACATTTTGTAACTCCAGCTCTGAATAACCTACATCAGCTCTTATATCCCTCCCTCACCCTTTTTCCCATCCTTTCTTCATCTCTCCCTCTCCTGCAAAGAAGCAAACCCGGCTCTGTAGTCTGACTAGCCAACTTGTTCGCTGGTATCCCGCCATCCTTCTTTATCCTCCCGCCATCCCTCGCATTCCCTTCCTGCCCTCTATTCCTCACTCCATACTCCCACAAAGAGAGATGTGTAATGTCGTGACCAGAGCTAAGCTCCCTCTCTGCTCATCATTGCTGCTCCTTCTGACTTTGTATCTGGACCAGCTTTACAGACATTGAGTGCTGAATCCCAACTCACTGTATCCGCTTGAGCCTGCCATTCTGTCAGTTTATAGTTTCCCTAATGCAAGCTGCCATTTGTTTAAGACCGGCGTATTTCAGTTTGCTGTTTTCACAAGACCACAACCCGCCCCTTCACCACCCAGCTCTCAGCGAGAGGAGTAGGCCCTAAATCCTGACTTACATCCTGAAGAAATATCCACATGGATGATCATATCCACATCATTCCTCATAACAGCCCGACCGCTTAAACATTTCCATTGTGAGGTCAGTGTGGCTCTAGCCCTGGCTGGAAACATTTACCCTGTGTTGAGAACCTCTTTCTAAAAGGTTTGAGGGAGAAAGAGGGTTCTCCTTTTGTCTGGTGTACACAAAGCGTTTAGTAGCTGGTTAATTGGCAGTAGTGAGTGGTCGATCGATGCTGGGCTGAACAGCACGGTCGATGCGCACACACACAGCAGTGAGCTGCGGTTCTCTGTGCCAGCCCAGCATGTGTCTCCAGCCACGCCCCGTTCCATCACACTGTTCCCTTTGTTCAGCCTCTCTCATTGGCCCCCCGTCCCCACACCAACCGTTGCTATGTATACTGTTGATGGTGTTGCGTTACCTAGAGGCACCTGGGGTTGTTCTCTGAGAATCTGAATCTTTCCATAAGAGATTATTGAGCTGTTATTTTATCTAAGACAAATTTCCTAAATGAGTTTGTGGTGAGACGGTCACTGTAAAGGTATGATGACTATGCCAGCCTTTTAGGCTTTCCTTATCATAGTCCCTGATTTAGATTCCTGAAATGCAAACAGGAAAATAATTTGACTTGGGAAGAAAGATATTCAGCCCCACCCGTCCTCGCCTGTCTCTCTCCATCTCATGTTAAAGCTTGTCACTTCACTTGAGGCAGCTCAAATGGATTGATTTCGTGTTGGAAAAAGTTTGAATGTGAAGCATTTTAAGGATTTCTAAACATTGTGCAGGGCTTAGGAATACATCTGGAGATGTCATGTTGTGACTGTCTAGTGTGAAAACAAAGATTAGAAAGACATGTACAGTGTGAAATATACCTCTTGAAATTAATCTCTCCCTTTCTCTCCCTCGCTCTACCCCCACCTCTTTCTCTAGGTGAATCTGGTTTGGGGAAGTCTACACTGATCAACTCCCTCTTCCTGACAGACTTGTATTCTCCTGAATACCCTGGTCCCTCCCACAGAATCAAGAAGACAGTACAGGTAAGGACTACGATACCCTATTTGAATGGGAACAGATGGAAACACAATGAATAAAAGATCATCTGATGTGCTTGTTGCACCATAGCTTGAGCTCATTTTCATCACCCTACTTGTTTCTCTCTTGGAATACACTATCATACGTCTGTCCCTTTTGTAACCTTAAGCAAATGAATAGGCTCACCCCTTCCCCTCCCTTTTAACAGGAAATCACTTTTTTATTTTCCCAAAGGAGTTAAATATTTCAGTTCACTCGCCACATTAAACAAGCTGTTTCCCCATTCTGTTGCTTTAGGTGCAGGGTGATAGCTAGGTAATGTGTGTCCATCCTGTCTGACTACCCATAAGTCCCTCTGTTGGCCACAGAACTGCCCTCCTAGTCTGGTATATTATCTGATGTTGAGGCACTCTGCCAAGTCAGCCTTTTTTTATCATGCTGGAGCCTAAAGGAATTCATACTAGTAGGTTTGGCCATAATCTGTCTGACGCAGAGCTGGGTCATGTTCAGCCATGACATATTAAATCCTTGTTTCGGACTGTTTTCTTCTATCTGAACGTTCCTTTTCTTTTTCCGTTGTAAAACATTTTGCTACTGTGTGCCCTAATGAACAAGTCCCTGTAATAGATGTTTCTATGGGCTCTACTTGAATAATTTAACCCTGACATTGGGCTGGTTAACTGCTGGTGCCCCAGGCTGTGGTATCACAGGTGTGCCACAGTCAGCTCCCACCCAGCCCTTTTGTGTTGTTTTGGGTCATTGATGTCACAGCCCTGGCCCTCCCTCTATTACATACCTGCTCTCTGACATGCTGCTGCTGAGGCTTCAGGCCACTCTTAAGAGTAGATGCACTGACAGGATAACCTGTTACCACCGCTGCCCTGTCGTCTGTTTATGAATAGCAAGACACCTGCAACCAGTTTATCTACTTAGACTAGGAGGAATGTCTAGAACTGCTGAAACCATACAGAATATCAGGTGTGGGCGACTGACTCATCCACTGGGAAAAGCAACTGTGTGCAAAACAAATAGCAACAGGGAGTTTTTGGCTGGAATAGAGAACTAGTACATGACTGGAGTCATGTTCCTCTCCTCTCTGTGTGTGTACTGACTACTGAGCCAGAAGTTAATGTTCCGTTCAGGGGAAATGCACTAACTGGGCCCCGCTGCCTGATGGCCACTGCTGTTAAACTGTAGCCAGAGGCGTGTGTGTGTGTACACACACACACACACACACACACACACACACACACACACACACACACACACACACACACACACAGGGCTGTAAAGGTGCAGAGCCAGAGGTTGACATATTTGTTTTCTAGTCTGCAAGGAGGAAATTAGTCCACGCTGATGATGGATGAGCCCCAGTCAATCTGGGAAATCAGTTGACAACCAAGGGGTTAACAACCAGAACACCACACTACCTGTGATTTATGACACACAGTGTCATTCTCATAAAGAGAAGCAGTGGAGGGGTTGAGAGAGATTATAACAGAACATCTGCTATTAGGGAGTTTCCTATACTTGTGCTGTATGACTAGATATTCCCTCTACTACTTTGTCTAACCTCTATATTCCCTTTACAGGGTTAATATTCTGTAGTATCTGGTTTAAGCTGCTATGGCAGAGGGTTGATCTAGTTGTAGCTATGGGGGTGTACTGTATCACCAACCAGAGCCGTGCTGTGTGACTGAGCCATCTGCTCTGCTCTCACCGCTATGAATCTCCAACCAGGAGAGAGACACTACCACCTCCTCTCACTACCACCTCTCATCCAGGGCTCTCTTGAAAAAGAGATTTCAATCTCAGTGTGACTTCGCTGGTAAAATAAAGGATAAATCAAATCCCTTCTCCTTTTAGCTAATCCTTGGTTACCTCAGTGTTTCCCTCTGTGAATCCCTCAGTCCTTAAGAGCCCTTAGTCAGGCTTAGTGTTGACCAAGCCTTAAAGTCCTGACTCACAGAACCGTGGCATTTCACCAGGCACGGAGTCAGAGTTGGAGAACAGCTCTCCAACTCTCCTCTCCCACGCTTGCTTGGCCGTCTCCACTCGCTGACACTGATTTCCAAGAGGAAGTTGTGCTGTACATGTAGGCTGGGGTGTCACATTGATTTGTTTTTGAAAAAGAGAGGGACTAAACCAGGGGTGGGGGCAAGATTCAGCCCGCGAGCCCATTCAATCCAGCCCACGGGAGGTAAAAAAAAAAAAAAAAAAAAGTGCATTTAGAATGGGTGAGTAGTGGTGCGCATATGAGTATGTCTGTGTGTGATTTGAGAGGCATGTGAGCATAGATTAGTTTTTTTTGTGTGTGTATACTGTACATGGGCCAGGTGTGTGAGAACTCTGTCACACAGAGGATTAGATAGTGATGGACTGGCTCCCTGGCCGGGGACGGCAGCAGTATAGCAGAGAGAGACTGAGCCTGCCAACACCTCATTCATGTCTTGGAACATCTCTGCACCGCAGTATTTCTGCCCTAGTTCAGCTCCATCAGTGATAATGTAAGCACTGGAGAGACTACAGTGGGCTGGGTAACCGCCCTCCAACGGCCCTGTTAGATGGGGGGCCTCCTCAACCACGTTGAGAAATACTTTTCTTCTCACGTCCAGTTTTATCACTGACACTGTCATGTTTCTGGATATGGAATATTCAAACATCTGTGAAACAAGTGTCTCTAAAACATCCATTTTGCAACATGTCTACACCACTGCAGACATCTATTTGTAAAGGCCTGTTTTGCTGAGAGAGCTGCCTGTTATCTGTTTTGCTGAGAGAGCTGCCTGTTACCTGTTTGCTGATCTGAGCCCAGGTTTCAAAGAGACAAATGTTAATAAGAGGATTCCCAATAATGTCCCGTCCTGTTGGTTTATTCTGTTTGGCTTGCAGCTGCTGAATGAGTTACCCAACTCTGGCCCCACACACACACACACACACACACACACACTGGCTGAAGAGCTCTGTCTGTCGTTGGATCTCATTTAATGTGTCAAGTATGGCCTCCAGGCCAATTCCTGGTGTTGAAAGCCCAAAACAGCCTGCAGTGCGTGCTCGTTTGTGTGTGTGCCAAAGGATTGGCCATGCACACACAGCACAGAGGGGTGCTCCAAACAGACTGTTTCCTGTGATGATTGAACGGGTGATAAAACCATGGGTCTCTTATCAGAGCTGGACTACATGCCTCTGAGACACACACACACACACAC
The DNA here is from genome assembly GCF_045679555.1 of Salvelinus alpinus. Classification (NCBI taxonomy): domain Eukaryota; kingdom Metazoa; phylum Chordata; class Actinopteri; order Salmoniformes; family Salmonidae; genus Salvelinus; species Salvelinus alpinus. The sequence continues at coordinate 21,496,815 of NC_092111.1, forward strand.
ACACACACTGTTCCTCATATTATGACGCCACACCTATCCGATGACAGAGCACTATTAGTCACACATTCTACCTGGCTTGAAAGTTTCTCAATAGGAGAATGATTTGTCATTGATGACAGTTTGTAATGTTGTGTACAGGCCAGAGTGGCGTAGCCTGGGGGCCAGTCTCTATCATGCCAACAATTCCATAAGGCGTTGGCAAGCGAGCAGAAACAGACAGGCACCCAGGCTAAGGTAGGTGAGGATCGTGTTAATAGTGCCGTAATGATGTCATTGGGCTGGTCCTGGCTTGCCTGTGGAGGCTGTGAGAGGTAAGGCGTGCCAGGATAATGTACTCCTACCAGCCTATTGCTTCAGAGCTGTGGAATCCTCAGTGTACTGGTGAGTCAGTTTTAGTATTTGTAGTATTTGACTAGGATCCCCATTGCCTGCTGCTGACGCAGCCGTTACTCTCCCTGGAGTCCACACACAACATAAAACATGGCATGTAATACAGAACCTCATGGACCGTAACTCAAGGACCGAGCTACATTGATTTAAAATATGAATTCACACTTTCATACACGTAAGACTTAACAGTCCATTCTTAATAACATTACACACAGGCCAGCACGTACATACTCTTTAGTTAATCCTAAGTACCACCCAGTGGGTCTCTTGTGGTATAATGGTAACCTTGGTGGAGTTGTTCGTTTAAAAAAGGCACATAGACACACAGGATTGGTGCCGTTCACCCATTGAATGGAGTCCCATACATATGTTGCCTCAGCAACCGTGACAGCCTTGACTTTTTGTTATATTTTATTCACCTCCAGATATAGTGGGTTGCAGTGAAGTTAACTTAGTGGAGCTGAACAGAGTCAGAGCCATTCATGAAATGAAAAGGTTCCCGTACATAAAATACTGGACTTTCGTTATACGTTATAGTCACCACCAACTGTGAAGTGTGACTTGGTGGAGCTGCATAAAAAATGAAGAGACACACCGGGGAGGTGCCATTAATAAAGGAACCGGGTACATCAGTTTCTTCCAGCTAAAGCCTCCTCTAGCTAGCGTCATGTGGTAAAAAAGACAGAGACCTAAATCTAATATATCTCTGTTCTTTTCTCTCCACTGTTTCTCTTCGAGCCTGTTTGAGTTTAGTGCCATGGGAACATCTAATCTTTAACCCAAACACCAGATGCTCTCGGAATGGAGAGGACTAGATTGATTTATTTGATTATTATTTGGTCAGTAAGGAGAGGTTTTGTTAAAGCTAATTCTGCTGATTGCTTGAGTGATTTTGAGATGGCAGGAAGTTCCACGCAATCATGGCTCTATATAATACTATGCCTTGCATTGACCGCGTTTTTGCTTTTGGGACTGTGAAGAGACTTGATGGACGTCTCTTAGGGTACGACTGTCTGTCAGAACTGTATGTTAGCTGATTGAGTAGACAGTTTTGGAATTTAACACATTAATATTTCTTACAAGAACAAGAAGTGACACAGCCAACCTCTTCTCTATTCCTGGGTTGACTTCCCAGGGTTCTTTGTTTGTGCAGCACTGGCAGTAAAAGTCCCAAGTCCTTACTAAGGGTTCTGGATCTGAAGGTTGAGGGGAAAGAGAGAAAAGAGAGAGAGAGAGAGAGGGAGGATCTGATCTCTGAGCATCACTACCACTACATGCTAGCATGCCAGTTGAAGAAGAGGTAGTACTGAAGGTGCCAGACTTGTGGTTTACCATCTCATGAAGACGACATCACTTGATCAATGGTTAGCCATCTACTTTGACCTGCTTCCTCTCCTGGGCACTCGGCAGCAGGGTATGTGTGCAGCAGGAGTGCTATCTAGTTTTCAGACTTCATAGAAACATCCTCCATGGAGGATTAACCACATTGTATTGTACCTCCCTTTTTGAAGTTGCATGAAAGTGATCCTGTTTCTGTGATTCACTGCCAATAGAAACATAGCCTCTGCCTCATCCCTCCTCTGACTGGGTGTGTGTGTGGTATTCTATGTAGCTAGCTTACACCCACAGAAGCTTGGGCATTTTAAGGGGCTTCTCTTGACTTGTTTCATCTCGCGTGTGATTCCTCTCAACACTACAGTCTAAATCTCCACTAAGCCCAGCACCCACCAATTTGTTTACCTGTGCATTGCACATCCTTAAGTACTTAAAGTTTAAACGAGATTAGAGCGTGTGAGTGTCTGTGTTTACTCTGCATCGTTTGGCTTCAATAGTGAACATTATTCCAGAGGTTTCCTGATAAACTTGGCTGGGTCAGGATCCCAGAAGGGAAGAGTTGCTGGTGGGAACTCTACGCTTGTTTATCTTAGAGGAGGAGGGGAAGAAAGGAAGAATGAATAAAGCCTTATTTTTTCCATTTTTCTTCTCTCCAGGAACCACAAACTGAGATTTCACATAATTGTGGTGTCTTTTGTTTCCCAGTCGAGCCAGAGTGATGTGATGAAACCCAATGGAATGCATTGGTTGGGTAATGAACAACACACCCTCCGGGATCCATCCAGATCTGTTTGGAGGCCTGAAGACCTTGGGGTGATGAGGGCTATGCTATATTGTTTGTGTTATTGAAGGGACTGGGCTACCCAAGTCCCAGATGTGTTCGTGCTCCCCAGCCAACTTTAGTGCTCATTGCCACCGACCTTCATAGGAATTGGCTGAACAAATCTGGACCAGGCTAGGGCAGGCGTCTGTGTGGGTAATTAACAGATGTAGAGGGTACAAGAGGAGGAGACTAGGCAGGTGAGGCTAGCGCTTAGCATGCTAATGTCTGTCTGTGCCAGCCTAATGTCATATGACACAGCTGAGCCAACCAACCGTAGCAGAGAGGAGTGTGGCGGAAGCGGTCAGTGTTGGTTTCCTCTTCCATGTCTGTCTGTGAGGTCATTGTGGTCAGTCGCTTAGAGGCATGACTCACTCTGTTAAGGAGAGAGGGAGGTACAGAGCGGGAGCAAGCGAGCAGTGGGATAAGAGGGAAAGGGAGAGAGGGGGTAGGGAGAGCGAGAAGGAAGAGAGGAGGGAGTGATTAAAAGTCTGTTTGCAGATTCTTTCCTAGCTGTTTACTCAGCACTGATCCTTCTCCTACCATTAAACTGTTTAGTACCATCTCTAACTCATTCCAGACAGGGAGTGGTCCATGTCGGTTGTTTTATCCATTCAGCATTTCACACTAGCATCGTTCATGACACTGTAAAGGGTGCAGTCGGTTGAACAGCATGAATGAAACGTATTATAAAAAAAAATATGTAATGCCACTGTCAATGAATCGATGCTATGGTGGTGCCTAAGAAGATATCTGTAACCTGTTTTAGTTACAACAAGACAGACTAGAGGGGAGTGAGGGAGTGAGAGAGAGTAGGGAAGGAGAAAGTCCTACTCTGGTGATTAGAGGACCTGGTTGAGGTTTATGTATCTCCACCAGTAGCCAGCAGCAGCTGGGGTCAGAAGTCAGAGGTCAACAAAAGAGACGGGAGGATCTCAATGTGCCGTCTCGATTCCTGTGACAGAAGGTCACGGAGCTCAGGGACCGCAACACACACACACACACACACACACACAGTGTGAGCTGGAATGAACAGCTGCATTCTAGCAGGGTTTAATGGATGAGGAGGTCAACGTCTCACACACCGTAAAGAATCCTCTGGCCCACCAGCTCCAGGTGTCAGTGTCTGGCTAGGGTGGGGGGACAGACGTGTCATCACGCTGCCCTATAAAAAAGCTGTGTGCATTCCAGCGCTAACAATTGAGTGACTCTTGTCAACCGACTCTGTAGATTTATTGCCTGGACATTTATATTTTCAAGCCGTAAAAAAAAAAATATATATATATATATTTTCTTTTTTTACCTCATCCCATCGTTTTCCCTGCAGTTGGTAGTTAAGCTGTTCTTTGGCTGGAACATATACACAGTGGTTCACACATGCAACATATCAGGGCTTCTACGCTGACCTTTTTTTTTACAAGGAGCACGTGTGCACCTAAGTTGACAAATGTAGGCGCACGCAAATAAACATACTTGAGATACTAACCCTCACGTTTTTCTAGACGCACTGGTGCTCCTAAATTCACATTCCAGGTCGTACAGTCAAATATTTAGGCTGATATGCAACAAAAAAATAATGATCGTACTGTAGAGCTCTGCATATCATCAGTGTTTTCAAAACAAACTTAAGAACCCATCATGACCTGTCCTATGCTACAGAAAACGGGTGTTCTGGGTCAAGCATGGTTGTCTGAAGTAGGCATTTCATACTTGTGAATGTCATCTTTCAAATGAACAAAGTTGGCAATATTTTTCTTCAATTGTTAGGCCGTGCATTAGAGGTCGACAATTATGATTTTTCAACGCCAATACCGATTTATTGGAGGACCAAAAAAAATACATATATACTCAGCAAAAAAAGAAATGTCAACTGTGTTTATTTTCTGCAAACTTAACGTGTAAATATTTTTATGAACATAAGACTCAACAACTGAGACATAAACTGAACAAGTTTCACAGACATGTGATTAACAGAAATTGAATAATGTGTCCCTGAACAAAGGGGGGGGTCAAAATCAAAAGTAAGTCAGTATCTGGGTGTGGCCACCAGCTGCATTAAGTACTGCAGTGCGTCTCCTCCTCATGGACTGCACCAGATTTGCCAGTTCTTGCTGTGAGATGTTACCCCAAGCTTCCACCAATGCACCTGCAAGTTCTTGGACATTTCCGGGGGGAAATGGCCCTAGCCCTCACCCTCCGATCCAACCGGTCCCAGACGTGCTCAATGGGATTGAGATCCGGGCTCTTCGCTGGCCATGAACGAACACGGACATTCCTGTCTTGCAGGAAATCACGCACAGAACGAGCAGTGTGGCATTGTCATGCTGGAGGGTCATGTCAGGATGAGCCTGCAGGAAGGGTACCACATGAGGGAGGAGGATGTCTTCCCTGTAACGCACAGCGTTGAGATTGCCTGCAATGACAACAAGCTCAGTCCGATGATGCTGTGACACACCGCCCCAGACCATGACAGACCATGACAGACCCTCCACCTCCAAATCGATCCGATAAACACAAATCTGACCACCCCTGGTGAGACAAACTCGTGACCCGTCAGTGAAGAGCACTTTTTGCCAGTCCTGTCTGGTCCAGCGACGGTGGGTTTGTGCCCATAGGCGACGTCGTTGCTGGTGATGTCTCGTGAGGACCTGCCTTACAACAGGCCTACAAGCTCTCAGTTCAGCCTATTGCGGACAGTCTGAGCATTGATGGAGGGATTGTGCGTTCCTGGTGTAACTCGGGCAGTTGTTGTTGCCATCCTGTACATGTCCCGCAGGTGTGATGTTCGGATGTACCGATCCTGTGCAGGTGTTGTTACACGTGGTCTGCCACTGCGAGGACGGACAGCTGATCTTCCTATCTCCCTGTAGCGCTGTCTTAGGCATCTCACAGTACGGACATTAGAATTCATTGCCCTGGCAACATCTGCAGTCCTCATGCCTCCTTGCAGCATGCCTAAGGCACGTCTGTAAGCTGTTCGTGTCTTAATGACTGTTCAACAGGTGCATGTTCATTAATTGTTTATGGTTCATTGAACAAGCATGGAAATCACTGTTTAAACCCTTTACAATGAAGATCTGGATTTTTCAGAATTATCTTTGAAAGACAGGGTCCTGAAAAAGGGATGTTTCTTTTTTTGCTGAGTTTAGGAGATCGTCTGCATACATTGACACTTTGTGCTCTTCACCAGCTCGGTGGATTCCAGTGAATGATGGTGATAATTTTAAGGCCAAGGAAAGCGGGTCTATTGCAAGAGCAAAAAGGAGCAGGGACATAGGGCACCCTTGACGGGTTCCTCTGGAGAGGGGGAAGTATTTTGAAGGTTGAGTTGGTGTGTACTCTAGCCGTAGGAGCAGAATAGAGCACACGTATCCATGAGATGAAATTGGACCCAAAACTAAATCTTCCCAAAATCTTAAATAATCCTACTCCACCAATCCTTCTCCACATCAAGAGAAACAACAATTTGGGGGTGATAATGTTCAAAAGCTGTTGTACTTTGGAGAACAGTTGTCGCCTTTGATGAAACCCATTTGATCATCAGATATGACATCCTGAAGGCATGACAACCGGCATGCTAGAACCTAATAATTTAACATCAGTGTTCAAAATTGAAATGGGCAGATATTCACCGCACCGCGATCTTTATCTTTCTTAAGTATAAGTGAGATAGAGGCTTGGGTTAGCGTCGGCGGGGAGAGAGTCCTGTGATAACGAGTCAGTGAACATATCTAATAGTAATGGGGCGAGTTGATCTGAGAATGTTTTGTAAAAATTGACGGAGGAAGCCATCAGTGCCTGGGGCCTTGACATTTTGCATTAACTTTAGACCCTTTGTTATCTCATCAAGATGCAGAGGGTTGTCCAGAACTTTACTCATGTCCATATCAATGGATGGGATATCCCAAGTCATCTAAAAAGTTGTCCATAGCCGTATTATCTGATGGGGGTTCGGATTGGTGGAGGATAGAATAAAATGACATGAAAGTTGAATTAATATTAGAGGGATCACTTGTAGGATTACAGGAGGAGTCATATGCCTGACAGATAAGATGAGATGCTGACTGGCGTTTTAAGTTGGTATGCCAAAAGGCGGCTGGCCTTGTCACCATATTCGTAGTACGTCCCCTTTGTTTGTTGCAACAGAAACTCTGCTTCATCAGTGGAAAGCAGATTTAAATTGAGTTTTAAGTTTCTGCCTCTTTGCATATAATTCAGGTGATGGTGAAGTTGAAGATTGCCGGTCTATTGCCAGGATTGAGTCCACCAGTTCCTGATGTTTCAGTTTTCAATGTTTGACATAATGAGCATTGTAAGAAATGATCTTTCCCCGTAATACAGCTTTGAAAGTCTCCCAAAGAAGAGAATGGGAGGTGTCATCATTTTTATTTGTTTGAATGAATACATCTATGTTGGTCGAAATTAAGTTACAGAATTCTTTGTTCGACAATTCAACTGTTGTTTTTTTGCATTCGGAGTAAGTGCTAAGTCCAGAATGTGGAGAGAATGGTCCGAAATCACTATCGCTGAATATTCTGTAGTTTTAACTGAGGGGAGAAGGACTCTACCTTAAAAAAACTAAGTAGTTTCAATGAAAGTATACAAACGGACAATTTAGCATTTTGGATATGTACAATTAAGCTAGCGAACCGTGGGTCTAAACTCTTCAGCTAGTGCAACAATTAAACAAGAGTACAATTGGAAGAGAGGAGTGATAGTATTACACTCCAATGTCGTAATGGAGTCCAAGATCAAGTGAATGTAACGGAGGACCTGTCAGTGACCAACATCACCAATCATGGCCAACGTAAACCACAGTAGTTCAGAGTGTCCATAAAAATAAAGAGTAAAGAATACAATTTGGGGAAAAAGGTATATCAAGCTGACCCCAGTGAAAAATGTATATACACAAATATTGGTGGACAGGGTCGGTGTCTAACTAGCTAGTAACATTGGTATCCAAAATGACCTAAAGGCTGCCAAACTGCAATGTAGGCTATATATTAGTGGAGCAGCAAGTTCAAAGCCTTAGTAAAATGAAATATATCATAAGGCTGCACTTTTACCAGCAATTTTCTTTGATTTAAGAAACTAAACAATATCAAATGAAAGTTTTAAAGAGCAGTGAGACAGTATAGTATGTCATTGTCAACAACAGAAACAAGTTATCTGCTGCTTCAAACATACCTACTATAGCCAGCAGGCTTTAGCATAGGATTGTTTCACAGAAACGGATTTGATAGATGGCCATAGATGTATGTAGCCTAGTGTCCACACTGTCACTAGAACTAACGTTACTCACATAATACAGGCAGGTGAGAAATCATCCCAATTCAGGGATTCAATGTATTTCAGGCATTCAATGTATGCGCTGTCGGTAGGACTCGGCTTCTTCAGGAAAAAAGAAAAAAAAAGGACAGCGCCGTTGAAGGTGACACGGAGCCGGGCAGGCTACATCAGCCCAAAGCAGAGTCCCTTGTACAGAGTGGACTTGATGTCGTTGAAGGTGACACGGAGCCGGGCAGGATAAATCAGCCCAAAGCAGAGTCCCTTGTACAGAGTGGACTTGATGTCATTGGATGCGGCCCGTTTCTTTGCCAGGCTAGAACTGAAATCCTGGTAGAACTTGATCTTGTGGCCTTGGAAAGTGATGTCGCCATGTTCCCTTGCCCACCGAAGGACAAGCTCCTTTTCTTTGTATCGATGGAACCGCACTATGATGGGACGCGGTCGGCCGCCTAGGCGAGGTTTCGGTGCAAGGAGGTGGTGGGATTTATCAAGTTCAGGGTGATTGGGATAAGCCTCATCGCCCAAAATTTCCTTGAACAGCTCCACAATGAACTGGGTTGGATATCCTGTCTCAGAATCCTCTGGCAGTCCAATCACGTGGATATTCTGGCATTTTGAACGTGAAATCAAATCTTCCACTTGTAGCTGCAGAGACTTGTTGGCGGCGGCCACATCCTCAAGCCTGGTTTCCAGCGTAGTGAGTTGGTCGCTGTGGCCAGAGAGCCCGGCCTCAACTTCGGCCAGTGGGAGATGCCACAGAACCCCGGATCGTTTCCACGGTTGCCTGAATTGGATCCAGTGCAGCCGCCAGTGAGTTATTCAGCAATTCGGTGAGTTCTGCTGCCAAACTTTCACGCGATTTCGCCAGCTCTCTGACAAGGATCTCCAGTGTTATCGGGTTAGCCGTATCACCCAGAGTGGCTATTGAAGCCTTCAATGAAGGTGGAGTGGTAGCCATTTTAGCTGAAGCGTGTGACTAGTTTGCTCATGCCAACTTAGGTGCGCTCTATTACTGGGTAATTAAAATAACTTTTGAAGTCATGAAAATTATGAATTTAGGAGAAATTGAGGATTATTTACAAAAGTTGTCGGAGAAGAGACCTCGTGCGACTTATTTCTACATTGCTCAACAGGAAGCCCGAATTAGTCATATTTGAATAAGGTGCATGCATAGGGATGTCCACGTCGCCCAGAGATATGCCCATGCTATAGAGATACACCTAGCAGACTGAAACTTCACTGTTGTAGGCATAATACAGCTAGTGCTGTCTAGACTTGTGCTGGCAAACAAATCCATTACATTAGCTACCTAAAAGTGAAGTAAACTCAACTGAGGAGTAACAGAGACTTTAAACCTGAAAACGTGCAGGATACCTCTCCGGTTTCCCTGACTTACGTATTGTTTAATACTATGTTATGCTTGTTCGCGTAGCACTCCTCATAGGCCGCTGTACATTTTTTTTGTTAGTGACATGAAACTGACAACTCTGAAAGGTATTATTGTAGGTCAGAATTGCAACACAATATTTGTTAAAAATGTTATTCCATAATTTAAAAAAAGGGTGTATGTTCACATAGGGGGAGAGGAAGCCTTTAGCTAGGGCCCAGCGGGTGGGGTGGAGGTAGAGCAGCCGTAACCCAGCCTCAGGTCTAAACCACAGGCATTCTACGTGCTTTCTAAGTGGAAGGTGATGGCTCAGTTTAGCTGCTGAGGTTAAACTCAAATGTGCTGCTCTTTGAGAAACTATGGGCTGCTGGCTGGGCTGGCCTTCTCAAACTGGTCCTACAGCAATGAAGTATGTCATTAAGTAAACAAAAGGATGGTAAGGCTGTTTATATCACCAAGTACATCCCTGTGTGTGTGTGTGTGTGTGTGTGTGTGTGTGTGTGTGTGTGTGTGTGTGTGTGTGTGTGTGTGTGTGTGTGAAAAGAAAATGAGGTATAGTAGTGTTTTATGTTGGTCTGTGTACAACTGCTGAAGCAGAGCTTGCTTACTGTACACAGAGCTGCTTTAACACACACACAATGCCTTCCATTGTGATCTGAGTGGAACACTGCAGGCCTTCATATGGTTCCTCCTGATTAAATCATTGAAGTGCAGCTCATCTGCTAATCACAAGGTTTGGTCTGGACCGCCTGCTGGTTAAAGCTCTCTGGTCAGCTAAGAGGCCACTCTGCAATCTGCTATGTACACCCTGTATTGGACACTCCAGGTAGGCAGCCAAATATTACTAGAGCTCTCTCTGGGTCTAAGGTCAAATATCGTCTAAGACCCTGATGATGGATTCATCCACAGTCTGCCTGGCTGTCAACCCTCAACAAGTGTATCTCTATCTGTGATTTATATTTGGCAAAACCACATTTCTTGTCACCTGGGCTTTTGTAGTTTGATGGTTAGCTAACTTCTCCAAACAGATACTTTCTAGATAAAGATGAAAGGACTGTGTCAGACCCCCTAACCAAGCCCCTGAATCTGAGCCCATCTCCTCAACAGAGGAGTGCTCGGAGGTGGCGAGACTGCAAACTGTCATGATTAGCATAAATTAGCGCAAGTTAAACACACACTATGGTGCAACGCATCGGAGGATTATTTTTTCAATACGTCTGTTTGTACATGTCCCTATTCAAATTAACCGTAAATGGAGAGAAATTGATGTCATGGTGTTTTTTTTATAGTTCACCATGATTCTGTGCTGAATTTCTACATGTCTTTGTTCTAATTATTTAGTGTTCTCTACAATCGCAGGTGGAGCAGTCCAAGGTGCTGGTAAAGGAAGGAGGAGTTCAGCTGCTTCTCACCATCGTTGACACCCCAGGGTTCGGGGACGCTGTCGACAACAGTAACTGGTACGTCTGACTAGCTAGCTGGCTGACCTTCTGATCTGCTTGCTGACTGGCTAGCCTAGCCTGCCCTATATCTCTATCTGAATGTGTATATTCTACATTAAATATAGAGTAATTGAGTAATGTCTGTGCTCTGCTCTCCTATAAAGCTGGCAGCCAGTTATCGATCACATCGACAGTAAGTTTGAGGATTACCTCAACTCAGAGTCCCGGGTCAACAGACGGCAGATGCCTGACAACAGAGTGCACTGCTGCCTCTACTTCATTGCCCCCTCTGGACACGGGTAGGTACTGCAGCTGGAATGGTGCCATTCTTGAAACACTATGGTAGTTTAAATTTAGTCCCTGCCGCTTCTCAAACTGTGAATAATTCTTCTCCACGGGAAGAGAAGTGTTTTCCTCCTCTCATTTGAGATTGAACATGTTCTTGATGCTCTTGACCGTTCCCTATCAGGGCAGACTAGACGGGGTATTGGTCACGGGAACAAATCAGTAGTACAACTAATGTGTAGCCTAAGACTGTTTACATAATGCTAGCTGGTCATCCACCCTCCTGGCCCTGGTGAGGTGTACAGCTGTCAGTCTTCATTTAGGCCTAGCTGCCCCCCCCCCCTTTACTGGGGCTGCTGAGACGCACACTGGGACAACATTTAGGTATCTCTCTTCTCCTGGGTTCACTTTGTTGGAGGCTGTTTCTCATCACTGTATCTCCTGTCTGTCCTCTGCTCCACACAGCTGGCCCTGCTGTTGCATCTCTGTGGGCTGCGCTGTGCTCCCCATAAACAAAGGGTGATTTGACAGGCCTGTGCTCTCTCATTTGGATGCTGGTGTTCCTCACTGTCTTGGCCCAAAGTGTGCCTATATCTCTGACCAAGTCCTTGTTCTGGTCTCTATTGTGCCTGGCTGGCTGGAAACAGTCTGTGGTCATCCAAGAGGACTAGCACCGTATGGCTCCATTGATAGTTAACATCTGTCTCTTCCTCTGTGTCCCCACGGGACTCACAGCACATTACCAGCACAGCTGGACTGAGGGCAGTGTGGGTGGGTGGGTGTGTAGGCAGGCCGTGCGGGGGTGTGTAGGCAGGCCGTGCGGGGGTGGGTGGGTGTGTAGGCAGGCCGTGCGGGGGTGGGTGGGTGTGTAGGCAGGCCGTGCGGGGGTGGGTGGGTGTGTAGGCAGGCCGTGCGGGGGTGGGTGGGTGTGTAGGCAGGCAGGCAGGCCGTGCGGGGGTGGGTGGGTGTGTAGGCAGGCCGTGCGGGGGTGGGTGGGTGTGTAGGCAGGCCGTGCGGGGGTGGGTGGGTGGGTGTGTAGGCAAGCCGTGCGGGGGTGGGTGGGTGTGTAGGCAGGCCGTGCGGGGGTGGGTGGGTGTGTAGGCAGGCCGTGCGGGGGTGGGTGGGTGGGTGTGTAGGCAGGCCGTGCGGGGGTGGGTGGGTGGGGGTGTAGGCAGGCAGGCAGGCCATGCGGGGGTGGGTGGGTGTGTAGGCAGGCAGGCAGGCCGTGCGGGGGTGGGTGGGTGTGCAGGCAGGCAGGCCGTGCGGGGGTGGGTGGGTGGGTAGTGCAGGCAGGCAGGCCGTGCGGGGGTGGGTGGGTGTGTAGGCAGGCAGGCCGTGCGGGGGTGGGTGGGTGGGTGTAGGCAGGCAGGCCGTGCGGGGGTGGGTGGGTGGGTGTGTAGGCAGGCCGTGCGGGGGTGGGTGGGTGTGTAGGCAGGCCGTGCGGGGGTGGGTGGGTGTGTAGGCAGGCCGTGCGGGGGTGGGTGGGTGGGTGTGTAGGCAGGCAGTGCAGGCCATGCGGTGGGTGGGTGGGTGTGTAGGCAGGCAGGCCGTGCGGGGGTGGGTGGGTGGGTGTGTAGGCAGGCCGTGCGGGGGTGGGTGGGTGGGTGTAGGCAGGCAGGCCGGCCGTGCGGGGGTGGGTGGGTGGGTGTGTAGGCAGGCAGGCAGGCCATGCGGGGGTGGGTGGGTGTGTAGGCAGGCAGGCCGTGCGGGGGTGGGTGGGTGTGCAGGCAGGCAGGCCGTGCGGGGGTGGGTGGGTGTGTAGGCAGGCAGGCCGTGCGGGGGTGGGTGGGTGTGTAGGCAGGCAGGCCGTGTGTGTGTGTGTAGGCAGGCCGTGTGTGTGTGTAGGCAGGCCGTGTGTGTGTGTAGGCAGGCCGGCCGTGTGTGTAGGCAGGCCGGCCGTGTGTGTGTGTGTTTGCACAAACTGATCTTTCAAAATGGAGACTGAAACAAACACAATCATTTTTCAAAGTGCGATGATTCATGCTGCTCTTTTGATCTAACTTTCTGAACATACAGTTGAATCTAGCCACAGCCAAGGCAGAGCATAGACTTGTACATGTTGTCTGCGTGCCAGGATTCAACGTTGTTTAGATATCCCAGGATCTACTTTTACAGACTGGAATCTGTAACTCTGTATGAAATACCAACTTGATGGCTGTTTAAATGAAATAGTTTTCAGGCAGAACAGAAGAGTGCTGTGCTGTTCAGTAGATGTACAGTGTATTGTGGGCCAGATGCTGCCATGGAGAGGGAGATTCATTCTGAACAGGAAATTGTTTTTTCTTTAGTCCCGAGGTCAGCCAAGCTGTGAAATCTGAGTTTTTCTACCCCTCTTCCCTCTCTCCATCCCTCTCTCCATCCCTCCGGTGTAGCACCAACAAGCTTCACCTTGACCATGTTAAATTAAAGGAACTTGTTGAAACTCAAAACCTCTCTCTCTCTCCAGGTTGAAGCCTCTTGATATAGAGTTCATGAAGCGGTTACATGAAAAAGTGAACATCATCCCCCTCATCGCCAAAGCGGACACAATGACTCCTGAGGAGTGCCAACAGTTCAAGAAGCAGGTGTGTATGTGTGGGCACTGTGTACACACAGGACATGGTGTGTGTCTTTCTCTGAATGCAGATGTAGACTGTGTGATATTAGTAGTGTATTCAAGCTATTCCTGTGGGAGAGAACACATGCAATAAGTAAGGGATGCACAGTTGTTGCATGTGACTCAACGAGTGTGTGTACGTGCTGCGCACAGTTCCCTCATCCTGTGTATTGACTGCCCCTTCAGCCTGAGTGAGTATTGATGTTTGTGGCTCGTTGGCCTAGATGGAAACATAACCAGAGGGAAGCACGACTCACATTAACTCTACCACCTCCCCCCTCTCTCTCTCTCTCTCTCTCACCTTTCTCTCGCTGTCTCTCTCTCTCACCTTTCTCTCGCTGTCTCCCCCTCTCTCACCTTTCTCTCGCTGTCTCCCCCTCTCTCTCACCTTTCTCTCTCTGTCTCCCCCTCTCTCTCACCTTTCTCTCTCTCTCTCCCCCTCTCTCTCACCTTTCTCTCTCTCTCTCCCCCTCTCTCTCACCTTTCTCTCTCTCTCTCCCCCTCTCTCTCACCTTTCTCTCTCTCTCTCCCCCTCTCTCTCACCTTTCTCTCTCTCTCTCCCCCTCATTCTCACCTTTCTCTCCCCCTCACTCTCACCTTTCTCTCCCCCTCACTCTCACCTTTCTCTCGCTCTCCCCTCACTCTCACCTTTCTCTCTCGCTCTCCCCCTCACTCTCACCTTTCTCTCGCTCTCCCCCTCACTCTCACCTTTCTCTCGCTCTCCCCCTCTCACCTTTCTCTCTCTCACCCCCTCTCACCTTTCTCTCTCTCACCCCCTCTCACCTTTCTCTCTATCACCTTTCTCTCTCTCCCCCCTCTCTCTCACCTTTCTCTCTCTCCCCCCCCTCTCTCACCTTTCTCTCTCTCCCCCCTCTCTCTCACCTTTCTCTCTCTCCCCCCTCTCTCTCACCTTTCTCTCTCTCACCTTTCTCTCTCTCCTTTCTCTCTCTCCCCCCTCTCTCTCTCCTTTCTCTCTCTCCCCCCTCTCTCTCACCTTTCTCTCTCTCCCCCCTCTCTCTCACCTTTCTCTCTCTCCCCCCTCTCTCTCCCCCCTCTCTCTCACCTTTCTCTCTCCCCCCTCTCTCTCACCTTTCTCTCTCCCCCCTCTCTCTCACCTTTCTCTCTCCCCCCCTCTCTCTCACCTTTCTCTCTCTCTCTCTCTCTCCCCCCTCTCTCTCACCTTTCTCTCTCTCCCCCCTCTCTCACTCTTTCTCTCTCCCCCTCTCTCTCACCTTTCTCTCCCCCCCTCTCTCTCACCTTTCTCTCTCACCTTTCTCTCTCACCTTTCTCTCTCCCCCCTCTCTCTCACCTTTCTCTCTCCCCCCTCTCTCTCACCTTTCTCTCTCTCTCTCTCTCTCCCCCTCTCTCTCACCTTTCTCTCTCTCTCTCCCCCTCATTCTCACCTTTCTCTCCCCCTCATTCTCACCTTTCTCTCCCCCTCATTCTCACATTTCTCTCCCCCTCACTCTCACCTTTCTCTCCCCCTCACTCTCACCTTTCTCTCTCGCTCTCCCCCTCACTCTCACCTTTCTCTCGCTCTCCCCCTCACTCTCACCTTTCTCTCTCTCTCCCCCTCTCACCTTTCTCTCTCTCACCCCCTCTCACCTTTCTCTCTCTCACCCCCTCTCACCTTTCTCTCTATCACCTTTCTCTCTCTCCCCCCTCTCTCTCACCTTTCTCTCTCTCCCCCCTCTCTCTCACCTTTCTCTCTCTCCCCCCTCTCTCTCACCTTTCTCTCTCTCCCCCTCTCTCTCACCTTTCTCTCTCTCCCCCCTCTCTCTCACCTTTCTCTCTCTCACCTTTCTCTCTCTCCTTTCTCTCTCTCCCCCCTCTCTCTCTCCTTTCTCTCTCTCACCTTTCTCTCTCTCACCTTTCTCTCTCTCCCCCCTCTCTCTCACCTTTCTCTCTCCCCCCCTCTCTCTCACCTTTCTCTCTCTCTCTCTCTCTCCCCCCTCTCTCTCACCTTTCTCTCTCTCCCCCCTCTTTCTCACCTTTCTCTCCCCGCCTCTCTCTCACCTTTCTCTCCCCCCTCTCTCTCACCTTTCTCTCCCCCCCTCTCTCTCACCTTTCTCTCTCACCTTTCTCTCTCCCCCCTCTCTCACCTTTCTCTCTCTCTCCCCCTCACTCTCTTTATAGATCATGCGAGAAATCACAGAGCACAAAATCCAGATCTACGAGTTCCCAGAGACCAACGATGAGGAGGAGAACAAGATGGTCAAGAAGATCAAGGTTTGGACCCCCCCCCCCCCCCCCCCCCCCCACACACACACACACACACACACACACACAGTATTCTCCACACCAAAGATGGAATTGAATAGGAGAGAACACAACACTGTCTTTATCCTGATCATGAAATGTAATGTTTACAGCCCTGCTGAAGGCATAACATAAATCTAACACTACTGAGTGGTTAGTTGGCTGCCCATGAGTGGTTAGTTGGCTGCCCATGAGTGGTTAGTTGGCTGCCCATGAGTGGTTAGTTGGCTGCCCATGAGTGGTTAGTTGGCTGCCCATGAGTGGTTAGTTGGCTGCCCATGAGTGGTTAGTTGGCTGCCCATGAGTGGTTAGTTGGCTGCCCATGAGTGGTTAGTTGGCTGCCCATGAGTGGTTAGTTGGCTACCGCTGCCACTGAGTGGTTAGTATTGATTAGGTCACACAATCACATGTCCTCTACTGGTCCAGCACACTATGCACTTGTCACACACACACAGGAGTGAATAATCAAACACACACTCACTAAAGGTACACACAGAAACACACAAGCATACAGACACACACACAAACCACTGTTCTCAACTGTCACTGCCATTAGAGTTGCTGTGTTCCCAATGCACTACTTTATCTCCAGTCAATTCTCCATCCAATTTGAAAAAAGGAGTCTTGGTAAACATACTTCACCGCAGCAGAATGTGTGTGTGCATAGCCTTGTCTAACAGGTTATTTGAATGAGTTGTGTGTCTGCTGTGTAATGTTTATCTCCCTCCCCTGCAGGATCGCTTGCCCCTGGCTGTTGTTGGTAGCAACACCATCATCGTGGTCAACGAGAAGCGGGTGAGAGGGAGGCAGTACCCCTGGGGCGTGGCGGAAGGTGAGGGGCCATGGGTCAGAGGTCACAGTCAAGACACTGGCCTGGATACACACACCACAGCCTCTGGGTGTTATTTGATATTAGCACTAAGGTTTCCCCACACGTCGATTTGTTTAACTTTGAAAGGTTTACGTGTGGAAGTAATACAGTCTCTCACCCTACTATTGGGGTCAATATATTATACGGGTGTGTGTGTGTGTTGGGGAAGTGCGTCTGCAGGTCATGTTTGACTTAGAATGACCGTTATGCTTTTTCCCTTAGGCCCTCTATCTTAATTCAAATGCTGACATTTCTAGTCCCATCTAGTTGGGACTTGCCTGGTTAAATCAAATAAATCTACATTTCCAGTTTCAGCTCAAAAAGAGTATTAAAATGTAACATTATTCAACACTATTCCTATACTAACATTATACTACTAGAACCAGGGGAAGTTCAGTAGCCTCCTGCCTAGCAGTTGACATTTAGTTATGTTGTGTTATCAACATTCACTTGCTATGTTATCTCTGGCCCTGAGTGATGTGTGTTCCTGTCTGACCAGTTACGTCAGTCCGGTATATATACTCAGCTATATCTACTGGTGACTTAATGACCATGGAATGTTCTTAACAAATAGAGTAGTACTTAAGTCATTTTGCATACGACGAAAATGACATTTGTTAATGTCTTAACAAAGGAAAAGCTTTGAGATGAAATGACCATTGCTATGTATCAACTCAGCATATAACAGGCCCTTTTAGATGGAGGGTGTGTTTTGAGTAGAGTCCTGTATATAGCAGACAGACGTGTTCTACTCAACAGGATATGTGTTCAGTTCTCTTTGATGCCAGACAGACCGACAGGATATGTGTTCAGTTCTCTTTGGTGCCAGACAGACCGACAGGATATGTGTTCAGTTCTCTTTGGTGCCAGACAGACCGACAGGATATGTGTTCAGTTCTCTTTGATGCCAGACAGACAGACCGACAGGATATGTGTTCAGTTCTCTTTGGTGCCAGACAGACAGACCGACAGGATATGTGTTCAGTTCTCTTTGGTGCCAGACAGACCGACAGGATATGTGTTCAGTTCTCTTTGGTGCCAGACAGACAGACCGACAGGATATGTGTTCAGTTCTCTTTGGTGCCAGACAGACCGACAGGATATGTGTTCAGTTCTCTTTGGTGCCAGACAGACCGACAGGATATGTGTTCAGTTCTCTTTGATGCCAGACAGACAGACCGACAGGATATGTGTTCAGTTCTCTTTGGTGCCAGACAGACAGACCGACAGGATATGTGTTCAGTTCTCTTTGGTGCCAGACAGACCGACAGGATATGTGTTCAGTTCTCTTTGGTGCCAGACAGACAGACCGACAGGATATGTGTTCAGTTCTCTTTGGTGCCAGACAGACAGACCGACAGGATATGTGTTCAGTTCTCTTTTATGCCAGACACAGACCGACAGGATATGTGTTCAGTTCTCTTTGACGCCAGACAGACAGACCGACAGGATATGTGTTCAGTTCTCTTTGACGACAGACAGACAGACAGACAGACAGGATATGTGTTCAGTTCTCTTTGACGCCAGACAGACAGACAGACAGACAGGATATGTGTTCAGTTCTCTTTGATGCCAGACCGACAGGATATGTGTTCAGTTCTCTTTGATGCCAGACAGACAGACCGACAGGATATGTGTTCAGTTCTCTTTGGTGCCAGACAGACAGACCGACAGGATATGTGTTCAGTTCTCTTTGACGCCAGACAGACCGACAGGATATGTGTTCAGTTCTCTTTGATGCCAGACAGACCGACAGGATATGTGTTCAGTTCTCTTTGGTGCCAGACAGACCGACAGATCGACAGGATATGTGTTCAGTTCTCTTTGATGCCAGACAGACAGACCGACAGGATATGTGTTCAGTTCTCTTTGATGCCAGACAGACAGACCGACAGGATATGTGTTCAGTTCTCTTTGATGCCAGACAGACAGACCGACAGGATATGTGTTCAGTTCTCTTTGGTGCCAGACAGACAGACCGACAGGAAGCTGCTTTAGCACCACTCCCTCTAAATGATTCTAGACTCTACAGCACTTGTCTTAGTAGAGTAGACCTGTATGAAGTTTATCTAGCTATTTTGAACTTTAACCTCATGACCCCAGAGCTCAGGTCATGTGTACACACACACACACACACACACACACACACACACACACACACACACACACACACACACACACACACGAGAATACACTCCAACCCCAGAAGTTAATTAATGTCCCCTCTCTGCTCCCCACTGTTTTGTACCGCTGCAAGAGTAGATGGGGAAAGTCAGCTGTACTCTAAACTCTACCATTCAGATACAGCTCTTTATCTCTGTTTATGACCAGATTACAAGTCAACATCTTTGGTCTGTAGTGTATGTGAGATGCTGTCATTTTGGTATAAAATAGTAAAGTTGTGTTCTCTCGACTGGATGAATTGTGTGGTTACTACGACTACAGTACCTCTGTGGCGGTTGCATGAAACCCGCCCATGGGGAGTGAGTTTTGGATTACCAAAAATGTTTCTGGCACCGTGTAAGTGTATAAATATAGAGAGGGAGAGGGGAAGGCCACACTTCAGCTATGTGATCCACTCCCTACACACAGCAGTCAGGCAGAAACCTCAGGGGAACTAGTGTATGTGGGAGTATACATGGTGTCTGGCACCACATTGTGGCTGCTGACAGTATTACACCCAGACTCTCCTTCCTGTCTACTCCACGCAACCTCTAGGGAAGATCTTAATTGCATACTCCTCGCATCCTGTCTTGTCCCCTTCTCAAAACTCATTGGATGAGAAAGCCAGAGGCCCCTCCCCTGTGACCTTCTCCCATGTTTTACAAGGAGAGTGGACGTGAGGTCTTCCCTTCAGCAGTGAATAGCTCTCGATCTCCCTCCTGTGACTGTCACACCCCCTTGTGGTAACTGACAAATCTGACTCTTTCTCTCTGTCTCTTCTGTCTCTTCTCTGTCTCTTGTCTCTCTCTTGTCTCTCTCTCTCTCTCTCTCTCTAGTGGAGAATGGAGAGCACTGTGACTTCACCATCCTGAGGAACATGCTCATCAGGTACTGTTCTAACACAAACATATTCCTCTGCATGATGGTCATGCACCACTGAGTGTCCTGTTTTACACTCTGCATGATGGTCATGCACCACTGAGTGTCCTGTTTATTACTCTGCATGATGGTCATGCACCACTGAGTGTCCTGTTTTACACTATGCATGATGGTCATGCACCACTGAGTGTCCTGTTTATTACTCTGCATGATGGTC
Source organism: Salvelinus alpinus (assembly GCF_045679555.1). NCBI lineage: Eukaryota > Metazoa > Chordata > Actinopteri > Salmoniformes > Salmonidae > Salvelinus > Salvelinus alpinus. The sequence goes on from NC_092111.1 coordinate 21,516,748, forward strand.
ATGCACCACTGAGTGTCCTGTTTTACACTCTGCATGATGGTCATGCAACACTGAGTGTCCTGTTTTATACTCTGCATGATGGTCATGCACCACTGAGTGTCCTGTTTTATACTCTGCATGATGGTCATGCACCACTGAGTGTCCTGTTTATTACTCTGCATGATGGTCATGCACCACTGAGTGTCCTGTTTTATACTCTGCATGATGGTCATGCACCACTGAGTGTCCTGTTTTATACTCTGCATGATGGTCATGCACCACTGAGTGTCCTGTTTATTACTCTGCATGATGGTCATGCACCACTGAGTGTCCTGTTTTACACTCTGCATGATGGTCATGCACCACTGAGTGTCCTGTTTATTACTCTGCATGATGGTCATGCACCACTGAGTGTCCTGTTTTACACTCTGCATGATGGTCATGCACCACTGAGTGTCCTGTTTATTACTCTGCATGATGGTCATGCACCACTGAGTGTCCTGTTTTACACTCTGCATGATGGTCATGCACCACTGAGTGTCCTGTTTTACACTCTGCATGATGGTCATGCACCACTGAGTGTCCTGTTTTACACTCTGCATGATGGTCATGCACCACTGAGTGTCCTGTTTTATACTCTGCATGATGGTCATGCACCACTGAGTGTCCTGTTTTACACTCTGCATGATGGTCATGCACCACTGAGTGTCCTGTTTTACACTCTGCATGATGGTCATGCACCACTAAGTGTCCTGTTTATTACTCTGCATGATGGTCATGCACCACTGAGTGTCCTGTTTTACACTCTGCATGATGGTCATGCACCACTGAGTGTCCTGTTTATTACTCTGCATGATGGTCATGCACTACTGAGTGTCCTGTTTTACACTCTGCATGATGGTCATGCACCACTGAGTGTCCTGTTTATTACTCTGCATGATGGTCATGCACCACTGAGTGTCCTGTTTTACACTCTGCATGATGGTCATGCAACACTGAGTGTCCTGTTTTATACTCTGCATGATGGTCATGCACCACTGAGTGTCCTGTTTTATACTCTGCATGATGGTCATGCACCACTGAGTGTCCTGTTTTACACTCTGCATGATGGTCATGCACCACTGAGTGTCCTGTTTATTACTCTGCATGATGGTCATGCACCACTGAGTGTCCTGTTTTATACTCTGCATGATGGTCATGCACCACTGAGTGTCATGTTTATTACTCTGCATGATGGTCATGCACCACTGAGTGTCCTGTTTTACACTCTGCATGATGGTCATGCACCACTGAGTGTCCTGTTTTACACTCTGCATGATGGTCATGCACCACTGAGTGTCCTGTTTTACTACTCTGCATGATGGTCATGCACCACTGAGTGTCCTGTTTTACACTCTGCATGATGGTCATGCACCACTGAGTGTCCTGTTTTACACTCTGCATGATGGTCATGCACCACTGAGTGTCCTGTTTTACACTCTGCATGATGGTCATGCACCACTGAGTGTCCTGTTTTATTCACTCTGCATGATGGTCATGCACCACTGAGTGTCCTGTTTTATTACTCTGCATGATGGTCATGCACCACTGAGTGTCCTGTTTTACACTCTGCATGATGGTCATGCACCACTGAGTGTCCTGTTTTACACTCTGCATGATGGTCATGCACCACTGAGTGTCCTGTTTTACACTCTGCATGATGGTCATGCACCACTGAGTGTCCTGTTTGCATGATGGTCATGCACCACTGAGTGTCCTGTTTTATACTCTGCATGATGGTCATGCACTACTGAGTGTCCTGTTTTATACTCTGCATGATGTTCATGCACCACTGAGTGTCCTGTTTTACACTCTGCATGATGGTCATGCACCACTGAGTGTCCTGTTTTACACTCTGCATGAGCATCAGCAGATGGCAGAGACATTATGGTGCCAGTTCTCAGTGCCATATCGTTCCTCACTGCTCTCTCGGACTGTTTTAGTGTCACATAGTTTTTTTTACTGTAAAGTTTATTGCTGTGGTTAATTTTAGTTTAAATAAAGTTGTATTTGAGTGGTTCTGTTCTGTCTTCTTGTTCCAGAATCTACATGCAGTTTAAATAAAGTTTTAATTTGATTTGATCCAGAACCCACATGCAGGACCTGAAGGATGTGACCAACAACGTCCACTATGAGAACTACCGCAGCAGGAAGCTAGCAGCCGTCACATACAACGGAGTGGACAACAACAAGAACAAGGGACCAATGACCAAGTTAGTACTAACCAACAGTCGACCAAAGGTGTTTGTTTGTAAGTGGTTCTGTTTTTAATTTCTCTCCATTCCATTTCTGTATCAGTGTGGATGAAGGGAATGAGACAAGACCCTGCACTACTGCAATCCTCTCCCCTGATCACAGGGACTAACAGTCACCCACACACACAGCCCAGAATCTGAGCTGGATCTAACAGTCTAATAAGCCTTAACCATTGCTAATTCACAGCCAAGCACAGAGAACCTCACTAAAATAATGCACCCTAATGCCAAAGTAACCAGCAGCATTCGTTCTCATTAGCTAGGTAATAGCTCTCTAACGCATGGTCATCATATCAGCATGCTAAGTGTGTGTGTTTCTCTTTTTTTAGATTTGACACAAGTGAAGGCATGTAAGTGTCATTTCAGTTCTTCAAGTTAGCTCCGTTTCTACTTTCTCTCCTATCTGTTTTTCCATCTGCCTCGTACATTCCCTGTGTTTGTATAGAGGTGCAGCTCTTTATTATAAGCTAGAGGCCCCTACCAGGTCACAATATAGATGAAATCATTCTACAGCATTAGCAAACTGCCCAGAAGTCTTCATTGAATACTTGTTGGTAGAATAGTCTCCAATAGTCTTCCAGGAAAATCATTTTTGTCCTATGATTAGGCTCATGCTTTTTATTTGTGTGCTTCACTTAGCAACTGTACCAATAGAGCTTTTTGGTGGCTTGGCGTTCACTAACTCAGCGACGCAATGGCTTTACTAACATAAATGAATATTATCCTCTCACTGAATTGCTGGGTCTTCCACATCCAAGGCCTTCCTCTCCCCTGCTCCTCCTCCTCCAGGCATAAGTGTATGCAGGAGAGATCGTGACAGGAATTTCCATCCTGGCCCAAAGTCTGAGTTTGACTACTCTTGGCTAGTGCTGGGGTTTAAGGCCTCAGACTGGTGGATGATTTGTGCGTGCTTTAACCCTGCAGGAGTCCCCTGGCCCAGATGGAGGAGGAGAGGAGGGAGCACGTGACCAAGATGGAGAAGATGGAGATGGAAATGGAGCAGGTGTTTGAGATGAAGGTCAAGGAGAAGATCCAGAAGCTCAAAGACTCTGAGCTAGAGGTACAGGAACCTAACAACACCTTCACACCACTAAAACTCACTTACTCACTCGCCCCTTGTTTATTTATTAATGGAGCAATATCACTTAAAAAAGACACCAGTTTGAATGGTTACATTTGTATGTTTTAATTAACAATGTATTCATAAAAAATAGATGCATCTAACACACTCACACAGTCACACGAATATATCTCACACACACACACACACACACACACACACACACACACACACACACACACACACACACACACACACATACACTAGACTCCAGCCATGCAAATGGTGCAAACTGTCCTGTCTCCAGCTCCAGCGGCGCCATGAGCAGATGAAGAAGAACCTGGAGGCCCAGCACAGGGAGCTGGAGGAGAAGAGACGCCAGCTGGAGGACGAGAAGCACAACTGGGAGGCACAGCAGAGGGTGCTGGAGCAACAGAAACTAGACGCATCCAGGTACAGCACACTACAACTCACATGAAGAAGACGGCCAACACACATACATCTGTACATTCCTATAGAACTATATTACATGGAGTCAACCATGAACAATTATTCAACCTGTTTTTTTTCACTCTCATATAATGCAGTATGTGTTTTTCTACACAAATCAAATCTAACTTTATTTGTCACATGCGCCGAATACAACGTGTGTAGACCTTGCCGTGAAATGCTTACTTACAAGCCCTTAACCAACAGTGCAGTTCAAGAAGAGTTAAGACAATATTTACCAAATAAACTAAAGTAAAAAGTAACACAATAATATAAAAATAACGAGGCTATATACAAGGGGTACCGGTGCGGGGGTGCAGGTTAGAGGTCATTCGTACATGTAGGTGGGGGTGAAGTGACTATGCATAGATAATAAACAGTGAGTAGCAGCGGTGTAAAAACAAATAGGGGGGGGGGGGGGGGGTCAATGTAATAGTCCTGGTAGCCATTTGATTAATTGTTCAGCAGTCTTACGGCTTGAGGGTAGAAGCTGTTAAGGAGCCTTTTGGTCCTAGACTTGTCGTGCGGTACCAGAGCGCAACAGTCTTTGACTAGGGTTTTCCTCCTCACCTCATCCTGTACCATCATAGAATATAAGGTTATTATTTTGGGAGAAACAAATGTGTCTCAAGGGTTGGGAAAAGGCAGAGCACAAAACACACTCCCTTTGAGACAAAACACACTCCCTTTGAGACAAAACACACTCCCTTTGAGACAAAACACACTCCCTTTGAGACAAAACACACTCCCTTTGAGACAAAACACACTCCCTTTGAGACAAAACACACTCCCTTTGAGACAAAACACACTCCCTTTGAGACAAAACACACTCCCTTTGAGACAAAACACACTCCCTTTGAGACAAAACACACTCCCTTTGAGACAAAACACACTCCCTTTGAGACAATACACACTCCCTTTGAGACAAAACACACTCCCTTTGAGACAAAACACACTCCCTTTGAGACAAAACACTCCCTTTGAGACAAAACACACTCCCTTTGAGACAAAACACACTCCCTTTGAGACAAAACACACTCCCTTTGAGACAATACACACTCCCTTTGAGACAATACACACTCCCTTTGAGACAAAACACACTCCCTTTGAGACAAAACACACTCCCTTTGAGACAAAACACACTCCCTTTGAGACAATACACACTCCCTTTGAGACAATACACACTCCCTTTGAGACAATACACACTCCCTTTGAGACAATACACACTCCCTTTGAGACAAAACACACTCCCTTTGAGACAAAACACACTCCCTTTGAGACAAAACACACTCCCTTTGAGACAAAACACACTCCCTTTGAGACAATACACACTCCCTTTGAGACAAAACACACACCCTTTGAGACAATACACACTCCCTTTGAGACAAAACACACTCCCTTTGAGACAATACACACTCCCTTTGAGACAATACACACTCCCTTTGAGACAATACACACTCCCTTTGAGACAATACACACTCCCTTTGAGACAATACACACTCCCTTTGAGACAATACACACTCCCTTTGAGACAAAACACACTCCCTTTGAGACAATACACACTCCCTTTGAGACAATACACACTCCCTTTGAGACAATACACACTCCCTTTGAGACAATACACACTCCCTTTGAGACAAAACACACTCCCTTTGAGACAATACACACTCCCTTTGAGACAATACACACTCCCTTTGAGACAATACACACTCCCTTTGAGACAAAACACACTCCCTTTGAGACAATACACACTCCCTTTGAGACAATACACACTCCCTTTGAGACAAAACACACTCCCTTTGAGACAAAACACACTCCCTTTGAGACAAAACACACTCCCTTTGAGACAAAACACTCCCTTTGAGACAAAACACACTCCCTTTGAGACAAAACACACTCCCTTTGAGACAAAACACACTCCCTTTGAGACAATACACACTCCCTTTGAGACAATACACACTCCCTTTGAGACAAAACACACTCCCTTTGAGACAAAACACACTCCCTTTGAGACAAAACACACTCCCTTTGAGACAATACACACTCCCTTTGAGACAATACACACTCCCTTTGAGACAATACACACTCCCTTTGAGACAATACACACTCCCTTTGAGACAAAACACACTCCCTTTGAGACAAAACACACTCCCTTTGAGACAAAACACACTCCCTTTGAGACAATACACACTCCCTTTGAGACAAAACACACACCCTTTGAGACAATACACACTCCCTTTGAGACAAAACACACTCCCTTTGAGACAATACACACTCCCTTTGAGACAATACACACTCCCTTTGAGACAATACACACTCCCTTTGAGACAATACACACTCCCTTTGAGACAATACACACTCCCTTTGAGACAATACACACTCCCTTTGAGACAAAACACACTCCCTTTGAGACAATACACACTCCCTTTGAGACAATACACACTCCCTTTGAGACAATACACACTCCCTTTGAGACAATACACACTCCCTTTGAGACAAAACACACTCCCTTTGAGACAATACACACTCCCTTTGAGACAATACACACTCCCTTTGAGACAATACACACTCCCTTTGAGACAAAACACACTCCCTTTGAGACAATACACACTCCCTTTGAGACAATACACACTCCCTTTGAGACAATACACACTCCCTTTGAGACAATACACACCGTTGAAAGGCTGAAAATGGCACCAGGCGCAGCCATAGTGCTGTTTGGATATCACACAAGTACACAGCGCAGCATATACTGCATACACAGCTCATTATAAAGAGCTCTGCCTCATAATCAATTTAGTAATCTGTCTCTCTTCCCTCTCCATCTCTGTTCTCATCTCTCTCACGCCCCTACAGGACCCTGGAAAAGAACAAAAAGAAGAAGATATTTTAAAAGTATTTCGGGAAGACCACCATGTGACAATGTACTGGTTGCCAATTTACCAACCTGGACTGTCAGTTTGTCTGTCGACCAACAACCTGTTACTGTGTGTATGCATGAAGGAGCAGTGTGTTATGTCTGGGGGAAGTGGGTTCTACCTGGGGTCCTACATTAGACCCGCTGTCACAGACAGTCCTGGAACATGTCTCCTTTCTGTTCTCTCCTCCCCAAAGACCTTTCTTATTCTTCCTGAAATGGGCATGTTAGACTGTTGTACAATCATGTTTTTTGGTTCGCAGTTCTCAAGCACACACGCAGTCCCACGCACAAAAAACTACCCAGGTATGAGCTATTTCATGATTTCAGAGAAGATTTCATTTTCTTTTTGAAACCCAGAATGCCACAAGACTTCTTGCTTTCTTATCCTCTTTCTAGTTAGATGACCTTGGAGACTGCACGACTTTGTTGTAGTGTTCTATTTAACGCCAAATGATCTAACTGCGGAGTAGGAGGCTACACACCAAGCTACACACAGGCGTTTTTGTTTTTATAACAATTTTTGTTATTTAGTTATCATTATTTTTTGGCCCTCATCCAAAAATATTATCCTCTTCCATTTCTTGTCATTTAAATAATCTAGCCATGGACCGCAGTGTATAACTTCAGTCATGTTAGAACGTTTCATTGCTGGTTATTGTCTTTTTTTTTTCTCTCTCTATTATATTGGCCCTGCCACAGTTATCATTACATTTTTCATTTTATGTTTGTAGGCATTTCTCCATTCTGGTCTTTGAGGTTTACTGTGCATACTGAACTGCACTCCAGCTGCTACACAGTAGGCCCCCTTGACCAGGGCTGGGAAACCCTGTTTTTGAAGACGGTGGGGGAGGAAAGTTTGGTTGTTAAAACTCAAACCATTAACATAACCCTGTTGTTGTTTACTTACAATGACCAATGACTGTAAACAAGTCTGTATTGACTGTAATAAACAACGATGGGGTTCCCTTCCCTTACATCACATTTAACTCTGTTCATGTAATGCATCTCTGTATTTCTTTTATTTTATTTTGTTTTTATTGTAGTCATAATAAACCTGTGATGATACAACCCCAGTTGGTTTTATTGAAATCAGGTGCATCAAAGAAGTTTTTGTTGAGATGGAAGTGAATTAGTGTGATATGATGCTGCTTAGCTTTCCTTTTGATTCCAGTTACAAGCCAAAAGCTGTCGTCAGCGATATGTCCCCCACACCAAGAAGCATGCTATATTTCACCAGCAGGGGGCAGTGAATAACTACTGACTCCACCATATCCCATACAACAGGGATCATCAACTACATTCAGCCGCAGGCCCAATTGTTTTTGTTTTTTCTTGAGCAGGTATTCGGGGGTCCGGAACATAATTACTATTAATTTGTAGACTGCAAATTGACCACAAGAAGCCCAAAGAGATATTTGACATTATTTCAAACCTTTCTTACATTTTGTATACGATCACGTATCTCTATGCGTGGGAATACTTGAACAGAATTCCACCATTTTAAATCACTTGGAGCTGATTTCCTGGTGTTTTTAGTCTTAGGTCCAAGAATGATATGTATATTTTTTTTATAATAAAATTAATTAATTGGGCTCAGAACTTGGGAGGGTGCCAAATACAATGACTGGGCTGTCAGTTGGGGAACCCTGCCCTGCAGTCATAGGGCATATCTCAGGAGTTTCCAGGCTGATTGATCAGTCTTATCACACACACACTCTCTGTGCCCCTTGAACATTCTGCTCTTTAGACCTGATCATCTTGTCATGGTGTACGCCAAACCTGAATCCTCCTGAATAGAGAAATGCACTCAGAGTTCATTGGGGGAGATGGCTGATTAGAGGACTGGCCACCCCTCATAGCCTGGTTCCTCTCTAGGTTTCTTCCTAGGTTTTGGCCTTTCTAGGAAGATTTCCTAGCCACTGTGCTTCTACACCTGCATTGCTTGCTGTTTAGGGTTTTAGGTTAGGTTTCTGTACAGCACTTTGATATATCAGCTGATGTAAGAAGGGCTATATAAATACATTTGATTTGATTACCTTTGATGCCTTTTACCCACTTCAGGTGAAAGAGACTAAAGGTAAAAGTAGGTAGTCTCTCACCTGATGTAAGTGGCAAGCAAGAATTCCTTGGTCGATGAAATCTAGTGCTTACTTAGCACATACTAATAGGCCTACAAGCTAAACTCAGTTGTGACTTCCTCTCGGGCATTTGAATAAACTTCGGAACCATCTGTTGGGATGGATGATTTTGAGACAAAATAATGAATTATAGGTAAGGTTTGACCTAAAATGGAGCAAGAGACAATGGTGATCTAGGAATTAGCTGATCGTAATAGTTAAGCAGTAAAAGCCTGCCAATCGATATTAGGTGAAATGTAGACCGACACCCTTTGACACAGAAAGCTGTGTTGGCGTTGGTCCTTGGTGTCTGTCAGACCACATCATCCTAGCCAAGTCAAACTGGACAGTGGTCAAGGTTCATTTCCTCGCTCTGTGCTCAGCATCCCTGGAGCCATGCGGTCCAGACTGAACATCCCTACTAACCAGGTTTTATTAATGGCCATTGCACTAAGGGTAACGCTCAATTACTCCACTCAAAGTCATTGGATATAAATTCAGTTGTGCCATAGTGCATTTTGATCACATACTGTATTGACCTGCTAGGGAGCTATGAAGAAACTGACAAAGAGCTCTTCCTATCATCTCTATGTATTGTCACCTTGAGTCCTGCCTCAGTTGTGAGCTTTCTCTAGACACTGCATGCATCGCTCAGCCCACTTAGTATAAGGCTCCCTGACTTTACAGTGCCCCATTCAGCTCTATGCCTCAGTGGAGTGGTTACTAATGCTAAACCACTCTCATCAGCAGTCTCTTGCTGCCTGGTCCATGGGAAACTGGATCCAATCTTTCTTACATAACACTACGAAGCTTCGATTTATTTTTGCTGTCCACACCGCTCAGTGCTTTTCTCTAGTCTATCACCCCTGAGACCTTCTTCCTGCCAAATACTGTTCCATAGCTGGTGAAACACAGGGGGCTCTTGCTAAATGCAGTCCTCTGACTTGGCTTGCAGTGTCTGTTCTGCTAAATTGCTCATTTTGACAATGACCTTTGTGTTTTTGGAGCTCTGTGTGTGTGGTATGCTGGAGTGGGTCCAAGCAAACAGACTGCGGAGGGAGAAGATTTGCCACTGTGGCTGTCAACATGTTTTAGCTTTTTTCTCTGTTTGGCTTGGACAAGGCAACACAAACACACACTGTGTGATACACATTCGCTGTTCCACACACACAGTATACACAAATTTTTACATATTACATTTTAGTAATTTAACAGACGCTCTTATACAGAGCAACTTACAGTTAGTGCATTCATCTTAAGATAGCTTAAGAGACCCACATCACAGGCATAGTAAGTCATTTTTTCCTCGAAGTAGCTATCAGTGCTCGTGGGGGGGTGGGGGGTGCTATGTGGATTATTTAACCGCCTAAAGTTGATGTCTACGCCACAGTGGAAATCTAATTAGCATTTTTTTTAAATCGCTGTAAAAATCGGTCAATTTAAGCTAGAGATCTGTTTTTTTTTGCTTTGTATGCAAAAGTGCGACATCAGCCTACAGTATGTTGCACTTCCGCACCTGCGGTGAAAGGTGACGGAGCTAGAGTGGTGTTTGTCAAACCATGAGACATGCCAAAAATGTGGTCTTCTCATAAAATCGTATGTAGCGTCCGAACGGTTTGGCCTTCAAACTACACTGGACAACAATATAAACTCCACATGGAAAGTGTTGGTCCCATGTTTTATGAGCTGAAATAAAATATCCCAGAAATTGACCATACCAACAAAAGCTTATTTCTGTCAAAAGTTGGTGCACAAATTTGTTTGCATCCATGTTAGTGAGCATTTCTCCTTTGCCAAGACAATCAATCCACCTGACCGGTGTGGCATATCAAGAAGCTGATTAAACAGCATGATCATTACACAGGTGCCCCTTGTGCTGGGGACAATAAAAGGCCAATTTAAAATATGTAGTTTTGTCACACAACACAATGCCACAGATGTCAATTTTGAGGGAGTGCGCTGACTGCAGGAATGTCCACCAGAGCTGTTGCAAGAGCTGTTGCCTCCAATGTAATTTTAGAGAATTTGGCAGTATGTCCAACCGACCTCACAACTGCAGACCACGTGTAACCAGTCCAGCCCAGGACCTCCACATCAGTCTTCTTCACCTGCTGGATCATCTGAGACCAACCACCCAGACAGATGATGAAACTGTGGGTTTGCACAACCTGATGAATTTCTGCTCAAACTGTCAGAAACCGTCTCGGGGAAGCTCATCTGCGTGCTCGTCATCCTCACTAGGGTCTTGATCTGACTGCAGTTTGTCATCGTAACTAATTTCAGTGGGCAAATGTTCACCGATGGCCACTGGCAAGCTGGGGAAGTGTGCTCTTCACGGTTGAATCCTGGTTTTGTGTGGGTGAGCGGTTTGCTGATGTCAATGTTCTGAACAGAGTGCCCCATGGTGGCGGTGGGGTTATGGTATGGATAGGCATAAGCTACAGACAATGAACACAATTGCATTTTATCAATGACAAATTGAATGCACAGATTACTGTGACGAGATCCCGAGGCCCACAGTCATGCCATTCCTCCTCCACCATCACCTCAGGTTTCAGCATGATAATGCACAGACCATGTCGCAAGGATCTGTCCACAATTCCTGGAAGCTGAAAATGTCCCAGTTCTTCCATGCCCTGCATACTCACCAGACATGTCACCCATTGAGCATGTTTGGGATGCTCTGGATCGACATGTACGACAGCATGTTCCAGTTCCCACCAATATCCAGCAACTTCGCTTAGCCATTGAAGAGGAGTGGGACAACACTCAGGCAACAATCAATAGCCTGATCATCTCTATGTGAAGGAGATGTCGCGCTGCATGAGGCAAATGGTGGTCACACCAGATACTGACTGTTTTGCTCTAGGACGCCATCCGGCCTCACAATACTCGTCTGAAGGTCCCCGGTACCATTTGAAAAAATTAATGGCGGTACAGTATATATGGAGACTGTTTAGTGCCAAAAATAAGGGTTTAACTACGTCAAGATGTTTTAATGTTTCCTCATCTTTCTTATATCTATCAGATATAAGACAGATACTTCAGAATAAACTTCCTTTAGATGTTTTTGGGGGGGACAATCTGTTGTTCCATGTAGGGAATCTGTTATTCAATGTGTTTGTATGGGCTAGCAGCAGTAAGGCCCCCCAAAAAACGTCATAAAATATTTGTATTATATTTTTGGGATAATTCAAGGGGTCTTACAATTCAAAATCAAATAGCTAAATGATCATTGGTCTGACCTTCTTAAAACAATCCCATATAGCTTAGTAGACTGCCCGAACACTAGTTGGTATGGGCTGTAACTCTGCTGTGCTAGCTTCAGGGGGAAGCTGGTTCCACCTTTGAGGTACCAGGACAGAGAAGAGCTTTGACTGGGCTGAGAGCTGCCCTGACTGGGAGCTGCCCTCTCGTAGGTGTGGGAGGGCCAAGAGACCAGAGGTGGCAGAACGGAAGTGCTCGTGTTGGGGTGTCAGGTTTTAGCATAGCCCGAAGGTAGGGAGGGACAGTTCCTCTTGCTGCTCCGTAGGCAAGAACAGTGGTCTTGTAGGGGATGCGAGATTGGAAGCCAGTGGAGTGTGCGGAAGAGTGGGGCGACATGGGAGAACTTTTGAAGGTTGAACACCCAGCGGTCTGCAGCATTCTGGGTAAGTATAGGGGTTTGATGGTACAATCAGGGAGCCCAGCCAACACACACAGTGCACTCGCTTGGTGTGCCACACTCTCGTTGTGTCACGCAATAGGGTTACACAGCAGTACGTTAGTCTAACGGGCCTCTCAGTTTTGGACCCACTAAGGGATCAGGGGCCAGATTCTATTTTGTACGTGGGTCTGCACTGTTTCACCACCTGTGGTCTCTGCCACCATGGAGACGTGCCTTTTGTTAGCCAGAATCCCATTACGTCATTGGACCAGACAATGATTGTGTCTGTGTATCTTTGTGCATCTATGGCTACGTTTACACAGGCAGCCCAATTCTGATATTTTTTTTCTGAAAAAGATCTTATGTGAAAAGATCTGATGTGATTGGTCAAAATACCTATTGGTGGGACAAAGATAAGAAATGGACTGCCTGTGTAAACAGCCTATATGTGTACCTGTCTCCAAAGCCACTTAGTTGGTGAGTGCATACATTTTTATTATGTTGATCCCTGCGGGAATTGAACCCACTACCTTGGCAGTGCTAGCACCAGTCTTGCATACTGAGACACACTTCGTATACGTGTCTGTGTCCACATGGGCAAGTTAGTTTATGTGGTGATATGATCAGAGTAATTGAGAGAAGTTGGATAGGGGTCAAGAAGAGAAAATGTTGGTTGTGATCTGGTCACGCTACAGCTCCATGCTCAACAGGTCAGAGCCTTGGCTGCCACAACTAGAGTATAAGTGAGTCAATATTGGCAAAGAAGTGGCATGGAACAGAGCACAGGGTTACTGGTAGGAGAAACCGGATCCTCGACATGTCTGTCATATCACTGTGTGATAGCTAAATCTTTACAGCTGTTTTTGGCTGTGATCACTTTATTATTTTTAAAATTTTATTATCCCCTTATCCTTTTGTGAATTCATACTGTTTTGGTACATCTTGTTCTGTGGTTTTTATCCATCTGTAGACATCATACAGCTTTATTACCTGTTGGTGTTTTCTCAGTGATTACGACCTCCTTGGTATTGTGAAATAAGAACAGGTTTCAAGTAAAGGTGGAAGTGTTTTGACTTTGAGCCATGTCATGAAACACTGATGCTATATAAAGAGGTGTGATGGGAACACGGCATGCATGGCTTTCCCCATCAGTACTGGTGGTGGAACCATACCGGTGTATGCTGCATGGCGCTCAGATATCTTCCTGTCTACAGCTTCCAGGGGTGGCCTAAATTTGCTGAATAAGGTGTGCTTAGAGCAGGGCTAGAGCAAAAGCCTGCATACACAGTTCCAAAAGGGAAGTCCACTGCTTTGTTATGCTGAACCCTCACAGCATAACATCCACATTGCTTTTATTAAGACTTCTAACATTCTAACAAAACACAATAAGTGTTGTACAGCTCTGTTAGGTAGTTCAGAACTTGTTATACAGTTTGATAGCTTATCTATCACCACCTTTATGTAGCCAGAGATGAAATCCAACATAATCCCCTTTTGGCTAATTTAAAATGCTAATGAGATGCTAATGAAATCAGAGGAGAAAAAAACCTGTCGTGTAGAGAACCAGAATGGTATTACTTAGCCTGGTTGTCCATTTAAACTGGCCACAATGCATCATGTTATGTAAAACTCTGACCACCTTCAGCACCTCTCTCTCATTGGTTGTTCTGTTGTCTGCATATTTCTATTTGACCGGAGAGGGAAGAAATGGGGCCTAGCTAGAATGAGAGAGCGAGAGAGCCTGGAAGCTGTGGGCTATATGAAGCTTTGAAATACACATGTATATTCTATCCCTGCTTGCAGTGCAACCATATCTGTTTATTTTATTTACTGAAAATAAATTATGTGTTGTAACACTATTTGAAATGCAAAACTGAGAACACATAGTGGCCTCTGTGACCAGCATGGAGACACGTTTGAGTATTATTTGTTGAAAAAAATTATATTACACATATTGTTTTATATTATTATAGTCATCTATTACATCTTACATCTCAACTTTAGTTTTAATAATAGCTTATTTTGTAGAAGAGAAAAGATCAATCTCATCATCATCATCATCATGCACACTTCTCCTTTTCATAAAGAGCACCTACATGTGAGTTGCTACGGTGTTTGAGTTTTTTCACCAACTCAATGAAAATAAATCCTGTGTACCACTTGTGTAACCTTCTGACCTGTTTCAGAGGTGTCAAACATAAACCAATAGATCAGGAGTTTTAATAGAAAATGCATCAGATCTGAAGTCCTCTTCAAGGACACAGTAGAACATGTGGACTGAAAAAGGTTAGAGCCACGCCCCCCTGGTGTGATGACGAGACCAGCTGGCGTTTAACGCGAACACTGTGCTGCAGCACCGCCACGCCACTGGCCAGTTCCTCTAGGCAAGCTGACCGGTGTGGACGGTACCTGAATATTCAGCAAGGACCTAACACCAGTAGGCTTCATGATATAAATGGAGTGAGACAAACAGCTAAACGACTAAAGAATTGGACCTGCTGTTTTGTGCGTATTTTCTATCTATTTTACTCACAAAAAACAAACACACGGTACGACATACTACGGCTCATGTGTCTGTAAATTAGTAGAACTGTCACATCTACAACGGTCTTGCATGTCTGAGCAGGAGTCGATCAATCACACTGTAGGCTACTTTTACACGTTGCGCGCCTGCTGCTGTGGTGCTACTGCCTTCGCCGCTCTGTCCGGTCTACCCGTGGTCTAGACTGATCCAAGCCCCGGTGGATTGACCTGCCAACTGAGCCGCAGTCATGGGAGGGAATTTGGGGTGCCACCGCTCGATCCCCAAAGACCCGACGGATTTCAGCAACAGCAAGCGCAAGTTTAGCGCGGCGTGCAACTTCAGCCACATCCTCGTGAACCAAGAGCGGTTGAATATCAACACGGCCACCGAGGAGGAGCTGATGACTCTACCAGGAGTGAACCGCACGGTAGCGCAGAATATCGTGGAGTACCGGAACTGCATTGCGGGGTTTAAAAAGGTAGAGGACTTGGCTCTCGTGAGCGGAATCGGTGCCGGCAAACTGGAGATTATCAGACTGGAAATATGCGTCTCGAGCAGGACGGGTTCGTCCCAACACTCGCCGTCGTCTCTGCGTAAAGACTTTGAGCCCCACCTGTCATGCACAGGTATGAACATCAACACCGCCACACCGGCGCAGCTCATGAGCATCCGTGGCATCACGGATAAAATAGCGAAGAACATAGTAGAATACCGGATGGGAAACGGTCCGTTTAAAAGCATCGAAGACTTGGTGAGGGTCAATCACATAAACTCCTCTCTATTGGACAAAATTCGCTTTCAAGTGTTCGTAGAGCGTTCCAGAACACCTTCCACCAATACCAACGGGGGGTTGGCATACACTACCGAGTCTCACCCGAGCCCCACATCATTCAGTCTCCGGAGTGAAGACATGGAGCTTCCACCCGGGGGGCCGACTCGGATCATGTCTGTGCGGCCCAACGTGGAGCCTCCGTCGGGGATGCGGGACGGGAAAGCGGTGGTCAGGGTGGCTACCTGGAACCTCCAGAACTGCTCTTGTGAAAAGGCCAACAACCCGGGCGTCAAAGAGGTCGTGTGTATGACATTGCTTGAAAACGAGTAAGTATTGATCTGTACCCTACTGACAAACGGTCCATTTTATAGACGTAAATTGTCCATTAGACATTGTAGATTATATGCCAATGTATGGTGATCAAATCACATTTAATTTGTCACTTCCACCGAATACAACAGGTGTGTGTACCTTACTGTGAAATGTTTAAGCCCTTAACCAAAATGGAGTTAAAGAAATAGTTAAGAAAATATTGACTAAATAAAATTAACACAAAATAACAGTAACGAGGCTATGTACAGGTTAGTTAAGGTAATTTGTACATGTAGGTAGGGGTAAAGTGACTGTGCATAGATATTTAACAAAAAGTAGCAGCAGTGTAAAAACGTGTTGTGGGGTGGGTGTCAATGTAACTAGTCCGAGTGGCCATTTGATTAATTGTAGAGCAGTCTTGTGGCTTGGTGGTAGGAGCCTTTTGGACCTAGACTTGGCCCGCCGGTACCGCTTGCCATGCGGTAGCAGAGAGAAGTCTGACTTGGGTGACTGGATGTTCCATCTGTGCTAAAAAGTGTACATGTGAAACATGGCCATAACATAACACCCATATTCCAAATAGATTTGTTAGATAAGGGAAGTGCTTGTCACTTGTTTTGTGACCCTGGGGGAAAACACCTCTGCAGGTGGTAGAGAACAATCACACTGTTGGATCAACTAATGTAGCCTGTCTGGACTCTCAGGGTGGTTCCTAAATGAGGTACTGCCAGGTGAACACCTATCACAGACCAGGTAAACTGTGTTAAGGGATAGAGCTGTCTGATCAGTAGTCTCGTTAGAAAGCCAGACCCTCACCACTGTGTTCAGCTTTATCTATCAGAGACGATGAGTCGTTGAGTGTTTGGTCTTCGGTGGCTTTGATTGTCCCCAAGGCTACTCACAGAGACATTCATGAACTCACACTCTCTCCCTCTGTGGGTAGTGGGTGTGACTTCCCCAGTCGACTCAGTGCCTTAGCACTGTGTGTGTTTTACACTGAACACAAATATTAACGCAACATATAAAGTGTTGGTCCCATGTTTCATGAACTGTAATAAAAGATCAGATGTTCCATATGTACAAAAATATTATCTGTAAAATTTTGTGCACAAATTTGTTTACATCCCTGTTAGTGAGCATTTCTCCTTTGCCAAGATAATCCATCCACCTGACAGGTGTGGCATATCAAGAAGCTGATTAAACAGCATGATCATTACACATGTTCACCTTGTGGTGGGGACAGTAAAAGACCACTCTAAAATTAGCGGTTTTGTCACACAACACAATGCCACAGATGTGTCAAGTTGAGGGAGCATGAAATTTGCATGCTGACTGCGGGAATGTCCACCAGAGCTGTTGCCAGATAACTTAATGTAAATTTCTCTACCATAAGCCGCCTCCAACGTCCTTTTAGAGAATTTGGCAGTACATCCAACCGGCCTCACAACCGCAGGCCACGTGTATGGTGTCATGTGGACGAGCGGTTTGCTGATGTGAACGGAGTGCCCCATGGTGGCAGCAGGGTTATGGTATCGGCAGGCATAAGCTATGGACAATGAACACAATTGCATTTTATCGAAGCCAATTTGAATGCACAAAAATACTGAGATCCTGAGGCCCCCTTTAAAAAAGAAAAATGTATTATAAAATTATAAAGGAATCTGGGACCGACAGATACATATCTGTATTCCCAGTCATGTGAAATCCATAGATTAGGGCCTAATTTATTTATTTCAATGGACTGATTTCCTCACATGAACTGTAATACAGTAAAATCAATGAAAATGTTGCATTTATATTTTTGTTCAATATAGTTCAATGGGTTGTCTTATATAATCCCCAGATCAGGACAGTGTGATGCAGCAGTGAGTCTGTCTTTCTGGGCCTCCTCATTGAGAGGGGGACACATTCCGCCTGGTGGTGTTAGGACACAGACACAAACACACTGCGTGTGACAGACTGAAACTATCCCTGGTGTTAAGACTGAAACGCAGTGGCGGCTTCTGATTGGCTGAATACCCGCGGTGCGAGGTGGTTGCAGTGTTAACAAAGCAGCATGACAGAAATATGATGCCAAGTTTTCAAACTACTGCTAGTTTCTTTGAGAAGATGTGTGTGTATAAAGTGATCTGTGTATTTGAACAACACCATATAATCACCTATTTCACTTTTTCATGTCAAACCAAATGACCACTGCAGCACATGCTGACACTGTTTTGAACAGATTAGATTATACTATTATGAACGAACAACCAGTTTACGAACGAGTGCACCAAGGAGAAAGCAATAAGCATGCAGATGCAATAAGTGAAAACGCATCCTCTAACTGGGGATAGCTAGCTAACATGTTACAAAGCATGATGTGCTAGCCAGTTAACTTTCATTCTGAAATAACTTCAAATTCCCAAGTTAGTCAGATATTAGATTAGGACGCTCCCATGCCAATTTCAAGTCTAACTAGCTAGTAAGCTACCAGCTAGCTACACTGAGTGTACACAACATTAAGAACATTTTCCTAATGTTGAGTTGCACCCCCCCTTTTGCCCTCAGAACAGCCTCAATTCTCCAGGGCATGGACTGTATTGAAAGCATTCCACATGGATGCTGGCCCGTGTTGACTCCAATGCTAAGCACAGTTGTATCAATTTGTCTGGATGTCCTTTGGGTGGTGGGCCATTCTTGATACACACGGGAAGCTGTTGAGTGTGAAAACCCAGCATCTTTGCAGTTCTTGATACAAACTAGTGCGCCTGGCACCTACTACAATACCCCCTTCAAAGGCACTTAAATATTTTGTCTTGCCCATTCACCCTCTGAATGGCACACATACACAATTCATGTCTCAATTGTCTCAAGGTTTAAAAATCCTTCTTTAACCTGTCTCTTGCCCTTCATCTACACAAATTAAAGTGGATTTAACAAGTGACATCAATAAGGGATAATAGCTTTCTCCTGGTCTGTCAAATAAATAATTCCTCAGTGTATCTATTTTTTTTAAATAAAATATGTTTACAATTGGTATAAAAAAACAATCACAGGTGGGGGCGGGTTGCCGCTACTGAAACTACTTCCGACAGTCAAACATGTTATGGTCATTTTGGCACCTAGAGTCAAATCTTCCACGCAGTCCCAAATCCAGTCTCACAAGAGTACTGTCATCATGCATACAGCACATGATCCTCGTGTCTGTCACTTAATGCAAGAAAGAACACCAAATAAAATGCTGCCCCACCCTAGTCTCAAACAGTACAGTCTCTCTCACACGCACACACACAGTTGTGTTTTATTCACCTTGTGGGGAGACGATTGGTTCCCATTAAATCTTTTTTTTCTGTGACCTTAACCCCAAACCCTTAAACTTATCTCTAATTCAAAACATAACCCCTAAGCCTAAAAATAGCAATTTTCCTTGTGGGGACCTGCAAAATTTCCCCACTCAAATTAGTTTGATTACTAGTCTTGTGAGGACTTCTGGTCCCCACAAGTATAGTTAAACGTGTGTGTGTATATATACACACACACACACACACACACACATGCATGTAAAAGTCCTACAGGCACAGCAATCAGAGAAAACAAAGCCCTTTCCAATGATTGACCACCTTTAGCACAGTACTTTGACCCCAGGTACTTCTTCCTCTGTACTGGTTTGTATGTGAAAGTTCTTTCTAACGCAGTGATACTTCCCCTGGCTGTCCCTCCCTCTTCCTGTGTTCTGTCAGACCTATAGGTAAGTGTTCTGGCTGGGGACATTGAGGCACAGGGCGGGAGGAAGGTGGAGGGAGAGGGATAGGAGGGGAAGGGGAGGGGTGTTGTCTGTTTGCTTAGTGCTCAGCTGTGGAGCGAAATATCACAGGCTATCACATACTTGAGTTTACAGTACAAGCTGGGGCGTGTTGTCTTGGCCTGCCTCCAGCTAGCACAGGGAGCGAGTTACTGGAGTTCAATGAACTCCGCTCTGCACCACACGGAATCAAAGGTTAGACTGACAGACAATTGGCTACCAGTCCCGCCAGCCTGATGCAGTCTTGGGGGGGGGAAAAGAACCCCCCCTCCAGTTATTTGTAATGAGTCAGTTGAGCTGTTGGTCTCCCTACTGCCACTCCCATCCCCTAGCTGAGATGCCGACAGAGGCTAAGGGAACAAGGAAGCGGTTTCACCACGCTGACTAGCTAGCTGCGAGAGGGAAGTTACTCTTGGCGAGCAGGGAGTTTGGTTATAACAGATCAACAGTACAGGGAATGTGTAGACTAGACCTGCTGACACACAGTTGACTAATATCTCAGGAAGGAAAAACAAATGACTCCAGGGATAGTACACAGAGAGGTTATGTTGTCCGTGAACGGTAGGAAAGGGAACGGTAGGCCACATTCTAATGTCGGTCTTGCAAGATCAGTAGTGTGCCATGCTACGCGATATCTATTGTGCAATTGTTTAGCCTTGGCTTTCATGAGCGGCAACTTCAGGGACATAGACTAGGGTGACCAGACGTCCCCGTTTTCCGGGGACAGTCCCCGTTTTAGCTGGCCTGTCCCCGGCTGGAGCTGTCCCCGGAAATGTCCTCGTTTTTAACTGTGCGTTAAAAACAGACCTCAAAGTGAAATATTTTACTTGGCAAGAAAGACCGGGCAGCAGAGCCTACCGGTTGACGTCTCAAACGCATTGTGCTTGTTTAGGCCAACAGAGGGGGCTGCTCGCTATAGCAGCTTCATTCACTCTTCTTCTACTAACTACTAGTTTTAGAGAAAACTGCTGTGGAAAACTCGGCCAGAAGCTAGCAAGTATCAAGTGAATCCACAACATCACCAGAAACTTATTTTCAAGCCAGTTTGAGATACTAGCTAGTGATGTTATGTCACAATTTATTATATAGATAGGTGATCTGTTCTATAAGGTTTTAAATAGGTTATGCTAGCTAACGTTAGCTATGTAGACTAAGTTAGCTAGCTAAGTTATATGGCATTATAATAAGTAGTGTGAAAATATAGTTAGAAATGTTCATGGATAACATTAGTAGTGGAGAGGAAGGAGAGTAGGAAGAAAAGTGAGAGACAGAGGAGGAAAGCTACAGATATGGTTACAGAGCCTGCCAATTTATTATTCCAAACAATTTTTTTGAGATAAAATACAAAAATGAGGCAAGCAATGGGAATCTGTTAACCAAAGTATTTTATCTAATAGTATGCTGTTTATTAATACAGATTGGAGAGAAAGGAGAAGGAAAAAGTAAGGGAGTAAAAAGAGTGAAGCAAGGAGAGTGTAGAAGAGTGAGGTGGAAAGGTGAAGAGAAGGAAAGGAAGACGAGTGAAGAAAAGAGGAGGAGAAAGATTGGAGGAGAAGAAAAAGTTAAGAGAGTAATTAAGAGTGGCACAAGGAGAGTGAAGAAGAACAGACAGAGGAGATACAATGACTCTTTCCAAGAAATGGAAATGCACTTTTAATGATAAACATGATGAGAGAATTTCCATTTATACGCTCAGGTCAAGACGATAGAATGGTTCACTGCACCCTTTGTAATTCCTCTTTCAATTGGCAGCCGGAGAAGAACGGCAGTGGTAGAACATCAACAGACGAAAAAGCATAAAGCCTCTCTGATTGCCCGTGTTGGTATGCCCTCTGTCACCACGTTCTTCAAGAAGGTAGAGCCTTCCCAAGAAGAATATGATTTAGCAGTGCAGGAGGGTGTCTTTGCATACCACACTGTGACACAATCATAGTTACAGATCTCTGGGCTGCACAGCACAACTGACACGTAAACTTCGGCTCATAAACCTTCCATGTGCTAGGACAAAATGTGACGCCACAGTGAGTAACGTGTTAGCACCATGGGCAACTACTTTGGTAACACAGGACCTAGACCAGGTTGAATTTGTGTCCCTGTCCATTGATGCGTCCAATCATGGACATGTAAAGCTGCTGCCAATAGTAGTCAGATATGTAAGATATATGATGGCAGCACATCTATGGAAACAAAACTGCTTGATTTTGTTGAATTGAATGGAGAAACAGCAGAGGAAATTGCAGCTGAGGTCCTGGTGGTCATCCAAAAATGTAACCTGGAAAACATTCTCTGCCGACAACAAATACCAATTTTGGAGGACTGAATAGGCTGGGGAGGGTCAATGTCCATACCAAAGTTAAAAATGCTCTGCAGCGGGAGGTGATTGGCTTAGGTTGTCCTGCTCACATCATTCATAACACGGCCAGAACAGCGTTGGATATGATGTTGAGTACCTGCTCACATCATTCATAACACGGCCAGAACAGCGTTGGATATGATGTTGAGTACCTGCCCACATCATTCATAACACGGCCAGAACAGCGTTGGATATGATGTTGAGTACCTGCCCACATCATTCATAACACGGCCAGAACAGCGTTGGATATGATGTTGAGTACCTGCTCACATCATTCATAACACGGCCAGAACAGCGTTGGATATGATGTTGAGTACCTGCTCACATCATTCATAACACGGCCAGAACAGCGTTGGATATGATGTTGAGTACCTGCCCACATCATTCATAACACGGCCAGAACAGCGTTGGATATGATGTTGAGTACCTGCCCACATCATTCATAACACGGCCAGAACAGCGTTGGATATGATGTTGAGTACCTGTCCACATCATTCATAACACGGCCAGAACAGCGTTGGATATGATGTTGAGTACCTGCCCACATCATTCATAACACGGCCAGAACAGCGTTGGATATGATGTTGAGTACCTGCCCACATCATTCATAACACGGCCAGAACAGCGTTGTATATGATGTTGAGTACCTGCCCACAAAGATATTTGGATATGTTCATATTTTCACCGTCAGAGTAGAAAGACTGAAGGGCTTTTGTGAGTTTGTTGGCCAGGAGTACCATAACATTTTAGGACACAGCAATGTTTGCTGGCTGTCCATGCTCCCTGCTCTAGAAAGAGTGCTGAAAAGGTATGTGCCATTGAAATCCTTTTTTATTTCGGAAGATAAAAGCCCTGTTGTCCTGTGAACAATGTTCGAAGATCCACTGACTGAACTTTGGCTGGCCTTTGTCCATGGAAACTTGACCGTATTCAGTGACACGATCAAGATGCTTGGAGGCCAGGACCACTGTGCTGTGGAGTCAGCTGCTATTCTGAGAAACGTTGAGGCAAAATTCACTGCAAGACGTGATGACAACTTCATTCCAGTTTTGGTCAGAGGACTTCTGAGAGAGCTAGAGGAAAATGGAGCCATGTCTAAAGAGAACTTTCTCAAAACATCCCAATCATTCTTCACTATGGCTGTGAACTACTTGCAAGCATGGGAAAGCACACAGATAATCTAAAATATTTACATTGTCTCCTTTTAAAAAGGCAACCTCAGCGTGTAGAGATCCAGAAGGCAGCAGCCACACTGCAGAAAAATGCCCCCATGTGACCATCAATGAGGATGCATTGTGTGACGAGGTTACTGGCCTGCAAGAGTTCCTAAAGGGGGATCGCTTGAAGAATGGAAAACATCTTAGACACCGCTTAGTCAGAGATGGAGCACGGTGGTTACCCACTTCAAAGAGAATGACATCCCACACACTAACCTGGCTAGATTAGCGTCTGTTGTCAGGTGCTTACCTGGAAGTAATACACCAGTCGAGAGAGTGTTCTCCCAAATGAATGATATATGGACAGCAGCAAGAAATAGGTTCACTGTTCCTACCATCAAGGCCATGCTTATTGTGAAGACAAACTTCAACCTCCCCTGCCAGGAGTTCATGGAGAAGCTGGCCAAAGACAGAGCAATCCTGAATAAGATACATTCTTCTGAGAAATATACAGATTAGGTTGGTATAACTATATTATGTAGTTACCAATCTCATCAGCATCTTATTTCTTTATTATGTTAAGTATTTCACATATACTATTGTCTGTTTTTTTCCCAATTTTGCTCATGTTCTCTTCTGCTCTTATTCTACCCAGACTACCAGGACCACTGAATGGCTATTCAGATCGGACGGTTCTGTCTTGTCTGTAGTGTTTCTGTAATATAGTTGTTTTCTCTATCACAGTGTGCCCGTTAGACTAAATACATGAAACCGGAATTTCATAGATAATATAACATTGGCTATTTTAATTATATATTGACCACCGAACTGGAAATGTCCCCGGTTTTCATTTAAAAAATCTGGTCACCTTAACATAGACCGATGCTAAGTGAACAGGGAAGGCTGACTAGCTAGCAGGGAGTAAGGTTACTACAGGATTTTGTCTTGTTCAGTGTTGTGTAAAACCTACTGTACTGTGGAAATAAGATTTGGATGTAAATCAGTCAAAACTGTTGAGAAACCACTGGTTAACCGTGGACGTGCAGCGCTAGCGAAAAGCAACCCACCTGCCACCCTAAACACATTCTCTCACCCCAGGTCAACCGCTACAGGGTTAGTGGAAAAGGGCTTCCACGGTTTAAATGGGTCTGAACTGACTTGATCTACTGAGTGAACCACTCTTGTTTTCCCTAAAAAAAAACGAACTCCCCCACCCCAAGACATATCTGACACACTCAGGACGGGTGTGGATTAGAGACCTGTTGTAATGTGTTCTAATCTTCATCATTAATGAGGTTCGCCATTAGAACCCTGACAGTATTTCTATCTAAATTCATTCGACCAGACTGACCCGATAACAGAAACAATGTGATCTGTGTTTGTCTGTATGGATCTGATAAAGGAAAATCAGATCAGCGTAGCTAGTTAGCTGTTCTAAGGTCAATCGATCAATTTCGTAATGCAATCATCCAATGATTCCATTCACCACACAATCTCTGGACAATATCTTCTCGACTTCTAAACAGATTACCGGTATTACAGATCAACTGGGTTTTCTCGCTTCTAATGTTGAAGAAGAATGTTCTGTATTGGGTCATTCCATTTGATTTTTAATCACTTTTTGACTGCACCCCTTTTTGAATTGAACAACTTTCCATATATATTTGCCCATGGAGGAAGTGGTCAGAAAGGGATTTTTTTGGGACCTGAATGCCAAAACGTTTAGGAGATGGAGGTGCTCAAAGTTGATCCATTTTACATACCCATACCATGAGACAGCCATGTCTTCATCATGGTAAAAGATAAATGGTTGCGTTTGACATCATTTAAAAGCTTACAAACAGGGTTGCCAAACTATATATTTTTTTTACCTTTTAACCAATGGCGGTCAGTGCCATTTAAGATGAGGGAGGACTTTTTCTTTTTTTCATGAGCATGGCCTAATTTCTATTACATATAGCATAGAAATATTGGATAACTCTCATTCATATTCAATTAACCTAGTTCAATGTAACAGCGATAGGTTTAGGCTACTACATGATACTCTAATTTTCTGTTACTGTACAGTCAGTAAACAGTTACACCGGAGGGCCCCGGTGGCAATAAATTAGTGATACCAAAAGCTTACCTTGACTTGGAAGAGTTCCAGTGTTATGTTGGAAAGCGATAGCCAGCTAGCTAACATCGCATCCCTCTGTTTGAGCAGGGTGTTTCAGTAGACTAAACTAGCTCGCTGCATTTGCTAACTATCTCTCTTTCTATTTCTCTCTTGCTTCATTTTGGAAGAAATTAATTTGTTCAACGATTGTCTTTTTCTCTGAGTCAATTACTCATAACATTTTACACACTGCAGTGCTAGCTAGCTGTAGCTTATGCTTTCTAGAGTCCACCCAATCAGGATAAGATAATGACATGTCAGTTCATGCTGCAAGAGCTCTGATAGGTTGGAGAACGTCCTCCGGAAGTTCTCACAATTACTGTAAGTCTATGGAAGGGGGTGAGAACCGTGAGCCTCCTAGGTTTTGTATTGTAATCAATGTACCCAGAGGAAGACGGAAGCTAGCTGTCCTCCGGCTACACCATGGTGCTACCCTACAGAGTGCTGTTGAGGCTACTGTCGACCTTCGTTGCATAATAGTGTGTTTTAATCAATTATTTGGTGACGTGATTATATTTAGTATAGTTAAAGGATAACTTTTTAATGCTTAAATATTCATATTTTTATGAAATTCACTGAGGATGGTCCTCCCCTTCCTCCTCTGAGGAGCCTCCCACTGCTTTTAACGTCAATTATCTATCTGTTTCAATTTTGCGTATGTTGTAGCTTAGACCCTATTTTACATAATCTGAGGTGTTTGTTGTTCCCGCCATCGGTTAAGACACAGCATGCTCTTAAATACAGGGTGGGTGTCATTTCAATCATAGAAATATAATTCATAGAATGGACATGACCATTGAAATTTTTATTGAATAAAAATGCACACTTCTAATTACTATCACAAAGATGCCGGACCACCCACCGTCAAATGTCAACTTAAATGTGAATATCTGTCTTTCTATTTCAGTAGATTTCCTATGGAAGATTGACGGTATTTAAAGCAACTGATATTCCCATTCAAGTTAACATTCTCTAATGTGTGGTCCTCCAACTGTCTTTGTGCTACCATTTTGAAAGTTAAAATATCAACTTTCTCATTTTAGTACAGCCAAAACGTGACACTCACCCTGTATTCAAGAGCATGCTGTGTCTCAGCCGATGGCGGGAACAACAAACACCTCGATGTAAAATAGGGTCTAAGCTACAACATATGCAGAGTTTACGAGTTTTTAGATCATTTACGTTAAAAGTTCAAAAATGTATTTTCTCTCAAGAAATTATAGAATAGTTTGATAAGCCTTTTAAATGAAGACATGGAGGTCTCGTGGTAGGGTGGGTAATGGAAAATTGGTAAACTTTTAAGACTTCTATTTCCTAATTACTTTGTCATTCAGGTCCAAAAAGTAATTTTCTGATCTTCTCCCATGGGCAAATATGTATGGCAAGTTTTGTTTAAAACAAAAGGGATTCTGTCAAGTGATTGAAATCAAATGGTACGAGCCCATTTAGCAGGTCTGTTCTAGCTGACATGCCCTTAACCCAGACGATAAGGGTATGATGTTGGTAAATGGTATGAGCCCATTTAGCAGGCCTGTTCTAGCTGACATGCCCTTAACCCAGACGATAAGGGTATGATGTTGGTAAATGGTACGACCCCATTTAGCAGGTCTGTTCTAGCTGACATGCCCTTAACCCAGACGATAAGGGTATGATGTTGGTAAATGGTACGAGCCCATTTAGCAGGTCTGTTCTAGCTGACATGCCCTTAACCCAGACGATAAGGGTATGATGTTGGGAAATGTGTGCATGCCTGAATGACATGGCTAGTATAGATCTCACCTACTGAAGCTCCTTTGTTAACCGTCACAACACTCGCATTTCTCTCTCTACCAATCTAGCTGTCCAGCTTTTCCAGGTATGTATGTGTGTGTGTGTGAGAACACTTACAACTTCCAGCCAGCTGCAGTGGTTGAGATTTTACCTCCCCAACCCACACCTCAGTCCTGACCCAGCAGGTCTGAATTCCAAGCAGTGAGGCGGGTGTTCAGCGCCCGGGGGTTGGGTGGTGTTGGCGCTGCCTACCTGCCACTAACCATGTTAATCCCTGTCCTAGTGCATGATGGGAAGTTCTCATCTACATCTCACCCGCAGCAGCAGGTCTGTTCCCCCGACTCACAGAACTGTCAGAATGGAGCAGACTGACTGCCAGAACAGACATCGTGACTATGTGCTGGACTCTGCTACTATGGTACAGAGTACAGACTCTGTGTATCCCAATGAAATCCGGAGCTATCAGAGAGGCACAGTTTCTCTCTCAGCCCTGTCAGCGTATTGTGTGTGTGTGAGAGTGACTCGGGATTGATGCTGAGGTCATGTGTGTTGTTGGGAAAGTTGTGCTCTGTGTGTGTGGCTGACGCTGAGTGTTAAGAGCACAGAGGGAGAAGGCGCTCATGTGGAAAATTCCATTAGCACAGCAGTTTGTGACCGACAGAAGGACAGACCGTGAGTGAGATGCATTACCCAGAAAACACTGCTTCTGTCAGTGCCAGTCCCTCTAACTGTAACCAGTTAGCCATTTACACTGGAACACACTAAATTGGTTCTCAATTGATCCAAAACCAGTCTACACTGATACACCATCTCACAAACCAGCCTGCACTCATACACCACTATCTAGTACAGTACCCTCTGAGACAGGATTAGTCCAAGGTCACCTTGTGCTCATTACTTTTAGTTTACACAATTAAAGTATGTCTTATCAGACTTATTATAAGTCCAGACTCTCTGTTTCCTTCATTGTGTATTCAGTGTGTATGTGTAGTTTTCCTCACCTGGTAAATCATCAAGTGTCTTCCTGACATTGGTGATTTTCTTCATTGTAATGATTGTTCATTGTAACTGGGATTCCAGTTTCTCTGAGTCGCATATAGTGTGGCTCTGCTATCTCTCTGTTTCTCTGCGGCAGTGTGGATCTTTGTATGACCTTTGCTGCAAGCCCCCTCCATCCTTTTACGTGTGTGTGTGTGTGCTCGCGGTCTCTCACTTTGTACATTTGCAGTAGAGCTTTTTTTTCTGTCATTCTTTTTTATTTTTTTCAGTGCCTGCCTTCGTTTGTTAACCTGCCCATCCTGTCGAGCTGTGAGGAGGATTTGAGGAGTTTGAACAGGCTATCCTGTCTCACACACACACTCTCCTGTATGGTCATGGTCACATCAGGCCCTTTCTCTGCACTGCGGCCAGGTCACCTGTGGTCAGTGCAAGGGAGGCAGTGGAGCCTCTGATTGGGTGATCACACCTACAGTGGGGAAGGGGTGTCGTCACCCTCCTACAGAGCTCTGGCTCCAGACCTGTTTGCGTTCACAATCACTGATTCCACAGTTCCTGTTTTGATAAGAGACCACATATTTATCTCTCACAATCTATTATGAAAGAATTAGTGTGTTAGGGTAGGGTGGAAAACTAGTGTGGTGGGTAAACAAATGCATCAAACCATTTTGAAGATGGCAACAAAAGCATCTGTGTTTGTAGGATAAAATAAATGCTTCTGAACTGCTGGATTTGGAGTGTTCCTTTTTGCAAGTGGGTCCATTGTACATTGTAATAATTTGTCTCCGTTTACTATCAGTCTATATACGACTGTGAAATAGTCTCATCTCCGGGTGGACTCTTGTCTGTTATCAGTTTAGTCTCGTCTGTCTTTTTATGTTCTTCATTTCATTACCTCTTTTTATGCCACGAGGTGCTCCAGTGAACCTCCTCCAGCTAATCATTCCCGCGCAGAGCAGACCAGGAGGCTAACGTTGACTTGTGCATTGTTTCCATTATATTAGCAGATGCTCTTATGCTCTTATGCAACAATGCACAAGTCAACGTTAGCCTCCTGGTCTGCTCTGCGCGGGAATGATTAGCTGGAGGAGGTTCACTGGAGCACCTCGTGGCATAAAGGGTCAAAGTCCGAACAGACTCAGCAGCAGTGTTGCCTAATGTCCTGTAATAACCGCTGGGAAACCACCGACCTACTGAGACGCGTTGGGAGTAGAGGGTGGCAGGGCACTGATCCTGCTATTCCCAAGGTCACCAGTCCACTTCTCCAGTCACATCCACGGTGACTGAGCTGTATGCTGGAATTAGAATCAATCTAGGTGTCCTGTCTGCTGATACATATTCATGTAATAGACCCCAGGTCACCATACCCTGGCTCAAGACCAACAAATGGAGTGGTAGGCCTCAAAAAAAGTAGACTAAAATCATTACAATCACAATTAAAATGCAACGGTTGTTTAGCGTGTTGAAAGGATTACTTGAGGACAATGCGGAGCATCGCTTGGAAGAGACGGTGCCAGACAGTTTGCTTTGCCGGTGTTGTGCCGAAAATCTCCCCCCTGCCAGAATTCTACCCCCCTTCGCGTGAACGCGGACACACTCAATTCTTCATTGCAGCGACTTGCTTGCTAGTTGAGATTTCTGCTCTTCTCTCCGTTGTCAGTTTAGCCTACATTTCACTGATCTTAGTAGCAGAAAGCATTTTTTTCTTTGTCTTTCAAGGCAGCTGTCAATGATCACGTTAGGCTGCGTTTCATTTAATATTTTTATGGCGGTTTGATCGCGGGGGAGGCACTAGTAATGTCTGCAGTTTTCGGTTTGGCTATTTGTTTCAACTGTATTAGTCTATAAATAAATCTCTTTGCCAAAATGTGTCTTCTCTCCCATGTCTTATTTGACTAGTTCTGAAATGTTTGCTTGCCTACATTTTACTCCCTCTGTTTAATATAACACACAAACATGAATTATTCATTTTGGTTGCCTATCCTGACGTGAAGTTTGTTCTATAGAAATTATTTGACTCTAGCCACAAAATGAAGGAAATTAGAAGGGGTGGAGAATTTCAGCATCATCTGTCAGTTGTTTAGGCCGTGAGCCGATTGCTTTGAATTTGATGTCGCCATTTGAACTCGGCCTTGTAAACCTACTAGCATAACGGACAGCTGTTTTATGCAGCTTCATCTGAAGTAAAGTGACTAAAACTATCAAATTACTCCTGTCTATACTAAAAACACCAACAGAGAGCAGGATGTAGGCCACAGAGGATCATTAGCTTCTTTAAAAAATGGCTATAGATTGTATGAAAATCACAAGGCCAGGGCATAATCTAGTCGGGTAGTGTGCAATTTGGGCAGCGTTTCAAATGGCTGACTTGTTGATTTGCGGCTGTCAGTGAAAGCATCTTAAATAAACCTATCGCAATATTTCACAATACAATCGCTAGAAAAACAAAGAGGAGACCAAGAAAACTCAAACCTGTCTCTTTTTCTTTAGGCTATCAAAATCCTCAACTCCCAATAGGCTACTGTTCGCTCAATAGCTTATTTTATTGGCACTTGTTCTCAACTGGCCTACCTGGTTATATAAAGGTGAAATAAAAAAATATCCCCGGTGAGTGCACCTATTCACGGTGTTCATTGAGTGAGGCCCTCCTCCTGGATTTGTTTTTGGTGACAATTTCCTCCAGGCTAGATGGACGTCATAGCCAACAGTATGTGTCTCCCCTTTTCATAGGCCTCGATTAGATTGATTGCATTCTAGACAAGGCCGTTTTTCTATTGATCCCAGTTTGCCAGTGTCAGCAGAGCAGCTCACCCTGTCATTTGTTGTGGTATTATAGATTCTGCTGG
The DNA here is from genome assembly GCF_045679555.1 of Salvelinus alpinus. Classification (NCBI taxonomy): domain Eukaryota; kingdom Metazoa; phylum Chordata; class Actinopteri; order Salmoniformes; family Salmonidae; genus Salvelinus; species Salvelinus alpinus. Next base: position 21,547,925 of record NC_092111.1, read on the forward strand.
ATTCTCAGCTATGCGGCGCCAACTCATTTTGGGCCGTTACTAGCCCCTACATTTGTCACATACCTTTATTGTGTCTGACTGCATAACTGTTATACCAACAGGTTTTATTCATTCATGGAGTACATGTGGGCCACAGCAACCTCATTTAGCTGCCTGCTTTTTAGTGGGTGGGGGGGTTATCACCTAGCACATAGAGAGCCTCATCACAATAGGCATAAAATACACTAGTCTACATGTTTTTTAGCCTGGAGAAAAGTCATTTTTCACTGCCTTAGATTTAATTATCTAATTAAAGTTAATCAGCCTTGATCAATACTGTGGACAGAGGATCATAAGACACTGTACTTGGTTGCTATGGTGACCGAGGATGTGCAGTTATGCGTGAGGAGACATACCCACACGGGTGGAAGTGTGTGTGTGTAATCCCACCTGTGAAATAGGCCAGTGTTTTTACCTCTTCTGTTACAACTGTAGTCCATAGTCTAAGCCCTCTGAAGTTACCTTTTTCTTTTTTTAAATGCTATTAACAAATTAGGTTTCTCTGGGGTTAATTTAAAAACAAGTCTGAATGAGTCAGTGAACCAATGAGGAATATTTTGTTTGCTCATTTAGTTAATAGCCAGCAGTTGTGTGGATCAGTGTGTTAGGGGGAGTTGAGAACAGTGTGTGTGTGCAGCAGGATGGAGTGAAAGGAGGACCAAGACGGGAGAGAGAATAGTGTGTGTGTGCAGCAGGATGGAGCGAAAGGAGGACCAAGACGGGAGAGAGAACAGTGTGTGTGTGCAGCAGGATGGAGCGAAAGGACGACCAAGACGGGAGAGAGAATAGTGTGTGTGTGCTGCAGGATGGAGTGAAAGGAGGACCAAGACGGGAGAGAGAATAGTGTGTGTGTGCAGCAGGATGGAGTGAAAGGACCAAGACGGGAGAGAGAATAGTGTGTGTGTGCAGCAGGATGGAGCGAAAGGACGACCAAGACGGGAGAGAGAATAGTGTGTGTGTGCAGCAGGATGGAGTGAAAGGACGACCAAGACGGGAGAGAGAATAGTGTGTGTGTGCAGCAGGATGGAGCGAAAGGACGACCAAGACGGGAGAGAGAATAGTGTGTGTGTGCAGCAGGATGGAGCGAAGGAGGACCAAGACGGGAGAGAGAACAGTGTGTGTGTGCAGCAGGATGGAGCGAAAGGACGACCAAGACGGGAGAGAGAACAGTGTGTGTGTGCAGCAGGATGGAGCGAAAGGACGACCAAGACGGGAGAGAGAACAGTGTGTGTGTGCAGCAGGATGGAGCGAAAGGACGACCAAGACGGGAGAGAGAACAGTGTGTGTGTGCAGCAGGATGGAGCGAAAGGAGGACCAAGACGGGAGAGAGAATAGTGCTTATGCTTTGCCATTATTCTTTTTTATCACGCTGACTAGTGGGCTGGAAAAACAATTAGAAAGTAAACAGATGAATGTTTATGGGCTCGTAAATTAGGTTCCACCCCATCTCTGCACCAATGTGTTTGTATGTACAATCTCTTGGGCTTTACGTCCAAAGTCTACTCTTCCCTCTCTGCTTTTCTCTGCATAATAACTGTTGTATGCATCTGAAATGGCACCCTATTCTCTAGTGCACTACTTTGGATGAGAGCCGCTGTGTATAGTGCACTATGCAGGGACAATAGTATTCCATTTAAGACACAGGGAAAAGAGTCATGTTATGTGTTGTAGAATCAGGAGGGTCCTGAATGTGTAGGGAGGCCCTCTGTGTTAATAATGCAGTGGCCTCTCCTCTCTTACCAGAACTGGTGTGTATATACTACCCTATCATATGGCTAATAACACAAAAGTCAGCTTCGATAACAGAGACGAATCTCTGTTTTATTGATGCATCCATGTCTCTCTCTCTCTCTCCAGCATCAAGTTACTGGCAGTCCAAGACCTGGTAGATCGGGAAGCCCTTGACAAGGTACAGTGTAGCAATCCCTTTCTTCACCTACTAGAACAAATCACTTATTGATTTGGGGAGCAAAGTTCTGTGTACCGATTTAGTCCACCAGTACAGAATCTTTATGTTCGTGATAATTATGAGATGCTCTTGTCATTAAAAACATGTAGAGAAACTCCATTGTTCTCTCTCTCTC